>NW_025776906.1:0-120313 GCF_021130785.1 Homalodisca vitripennis | reverse complement strand
AGAAGTAATAAAGAAGTATGACACAGAATGGAACAGAAGTGACTGCGTTAAAGAAAATTCTGAACTGACATATTGAGGTCTGGCACGTTTGTTGAGGAATTATTTATAATAACAATATTGTTTATGAGTTTGGTAACTACCATGATATTGCTTTGATTAACATACCGGTTGTCTATACTAACAACTCCAAGAATGGTTAGACAAACTGATTTTCGACCTATCAGCCTTCACCTCAGAGGTTGTCCGGAATATCTAGAAGATTTGGCTTGCCACCTTCGGGAATTTACATTTATTAAATTGAGCTATCGGTACTTTTTTTTTAATTACATGATCTACGACATCGTCAGTATTTCCAAATTCTTCATTTATACTTTACGAAGACTATTATTACATTTTAAGCTACTATTTCACTGATACCGTACTTAGAGTGCCAGTAGTGCGCAAAAATATTTGAAAGAGTAGAAAATATTTGCCAGTACATAGTGTTCTGGACGTAAAAGAGACCGTTATTTTGTTTATAGGTTTTTTCTTAATTATGCTCGTAGTTTTGAGTACCCTAACCGAAAGTTGCTTTTTATATTAAAAGCCACCGGTCATTTCTACAGATTTAACTGACCTCGATGCGGTTTTTGGACTACTGTGAATCTAGTGAAGCACGTGTCTTTAGCGAAAACGTTCCGCAGTGATCATCTATAATGTTTAAAAGTTAAGTGTTAAACTCTGGTACAAGCCCAAAACATAATAAGATTAACTGTGTCCATACTTACCTGGGGAAGTGGTGCTGCTTTCCAAATTGATCGATAAGCAAAATATCCTGAATTCGAGTACACGTAAATGTGAAGAAATGACGAATGTACGAGCCATGGATATATGGAACAGTTTCCCAACAAGTCAATCAACGAACTTTTTTCAACTCACAAATAATCCACATGTAAACTGAATTCATTTTTAATACTGTATGTGTGAAGGGTGTTCAGTATTCGGTTAAACTGTCTTCGATCAAGAATACGCACGACTAGGGTAGGGTGTAGTGCGAAGTTGAATTCCGAGCTCACTATCAATAATCAAAGGTCACTTAATGTTATTCTTAGTTTCATCAAAATCAAAGTGTTTCATAATATGATATTGGTCGTGTTGATTCCAATAAACACGACCAAAATACATTCCAATAAACTTCTACATTCATTAAGTTTATGGGTTTTTTGTATATCACTTGATGATTAGCATGGATGTGGGACGTTCTATGCTCGAATTCTCTATATGTAGACAACACCGTACATTTAACTGACACTGAAATAATACAAACTTTTGTTGAAAGAATTTCATGTGTCAAAATAGGCTATGTATCATATTCGACTAAAATTTCCTTCCATTTAAAATGGTTTCCAAGACGTCAGTATTTTAGTGCAAGGAATACAAGGCTAAGCCAAACAGCTTGTCTCGTACTTGTTATGAGTTCGCTCTCATCACGTCTGGTCAAGTAAATGAATTAATTTTCTGTAAGAACTAGGAGCATACTTATTTTTTCGTTTTTAGGAGCAACGAGTTAAGCGATTCGTTTGTTTCGAATTCTACAAATTATTTTTGGTTTCGCACATGTTACAGAAATTCAGTTTTGAAAGAATTACATTTCTGTTGCTATGATGTTTGCATTGTTGCACCTAAGAAGAAAATATATACATACTTAAATTTTAAAAGTCAACTTAGGTAAAAAAGAGTAATTTCAGCCTTAAAAATCTTGTATACTTCTTAAGTATGAAATATCTCAAATTCCCACTGTGAATAATTATTTATAGTCAGTAAACTAACATAGAACTGAATCTCGTATATAAAATCGGTCTTGAGATATATGCAGACAAACCCATGCAGATATACACACAGACACACTCACACACGTACAAGTACTTTGCCAACAAGTCCGATTTACTTATCGCTATTTTAACCAATGTAGTTCTCCGCATTACTATTTTACAACACATTTTTGTATTCTTATCTTTAAGTAGTAAGAATATATTTCTTAAGGAACCAAAGGTAAATCCTTGTAGCGTTTATCAAATTACAAAACAAACATGCAACGGCAAGCGCTTCTGGGAAATTTAACTCCTACACTTGTGAAACAAGCAGCGTAATCAGCTTTACATAACTCCGACACCAAATCGAATTGCTTTTGCATTTAATCCGAATACATGATGAAATATATATGATAATGTGATATATTTACATACAAGTTGTATGAATCATGACGGAGAGCGATGTTCGAGTTAAGAATAAATTGTACCTACTTTTATAACCAACAACCATAGCATTTGGTAACTGCTTTAAAGTTATAGTATTAATATTTTCAAATTATCAAAACATTTAATTTTTATTTCTAATACGAAACTTTCAATAGTTAATCCAAAAGTCATAAACTATCGGCTCATAAACTATATGCAAATACTGATTTTGGCAAGTTTCAACTAAATAAACATGTTTCTCCTTTCTATGGAGGTCTTCCAAACAACGCCTCACAATTTTATTTGGATAATTAATTTTTAAAAAATAACCACTCGGTGCTGAGGGCGTAGAGCGACCTAATGTGGAATATCACAGATCTTGCTAATAGAAAATTATCTGATACTTATCGTTCATCAGCTATTAAACATCTTCAAATATATAATATAGTAGAAGAGACAGTTTTTGTAATTAAAAAGGTGCTTACTTCATTCTTTTTCTGTTAACATAAAATATCAAAAAGCAAATATTTCGAGAAACTATTCGATCGAGAATGTTTATATAAGATAAGCCGACACAGTCACACCCTAAAAATGTAATACAGTTTCATAATATTCAGAGGCACATTATTCATTGTTCAACTGCCATTGAAATTTAATCTCTGGATCATCACAATAATCCTTTCACAACTCTAAGCTCTCACAGCTGTAAACAATATTCTAACACAATGGGCTCAAAGGTTTACTAATTTGTTTTGTGTTGGGATATGAATGTCTCTCATAGGAATTTATTTGCTTTTCATTAAAGGATTTGGAGATGAAACTAATGAACTGATTTTGTACCTGTGACTTTTAATTGTATTCTTTATGATTTTTACAATCAGGTAAAACATTTTTTAACATTATACATAGGTTTTTAAACTAAAAATAAACTAATACAAAAAATCGAAAAATACAGTAAAGGATATCAATTTCAATGTAATTTGAATTCAATATAAACATGATGTAGTATAGAAATTATTTATATTTATTGTGACTTTATTACAAGGACGTGTTATATGTTCGATGACAAAAATATCTTACGTAGGAGTTAATATAAAAACCTATGGCAACTTTTTCTAAAGATTAGTTTTAAACCTGATTGTTGGTTTTAAATGTATGAAACTAAGAAAATATTTTATTCATGCTGTAATTCTTTTGACACCGTTCCATTTCGACGTCAAACAAAATGATCGATGAATGATGATGATGATCGATCGGATGGTTGGCGATCGATTTCTGAAGGGAAATTTTTGTAACGATTTCAAGAAAACTCAGGTTGTTTGCATATTTAAAAAAATAACAAATAGTCTCTCGGCCTCTGATCTACAACTTCTATAAACGCTTCCTGCATTTTGAGAAAAGTATTTAGTACATTGCACATTAATATAAATTCAATAATACATACCTGCTAAAATATCTATTATCTTGGCTATCCCCAAGCTAATATATGAAGAAATTTCAAAAGGTATGAAGTTCCTTAATATGAAACTTGTTTTACATTATTAGCTTTCGTACCATACCAAGCATTATTAATATGCCTTTATAATCCGAGATCGACTTTTCATGGTAATATAAATATATTTATCTGTTGCGTATTTGATGCTGATTACTCTGGATTGCTTCTATAAAACAGGATGATCTTTCTACAAAAAGTTGTATTTATATTTATAGTGTTATTTTGTACGATATCATTCTAAAATGCATGTGAGATATGGTTATGCAAATAGTATGATCTATGTGAATGCTTTGATTCCATGATAGGTAAATAAACATCAATTTTGATAAATCGACCTTTTTCAGTTTAGGGACATCATAGTTAAACCAGAATAATGTGTTACTATAAACCACGTTAGAAACAACATTTTTTTCAAGTTGTATGTTTCGTTATTATTTATATTGCGTTTTCTGTATTAATTAGTAACAAGTAATAATATAGGTAAACGTGAAATGTAACGGTGTCTCTAATAGAGTTAGGTATCCGTTACTTGTCTTAATGCTCAGCATTCGAGTACTATATGGTGTAGTCAAGTGTTGCACGTTAGTCTAAAGTAATATTATTTAACTAGAGTAACCCGATGGTTGCTGGTACTTCTAAATTCCCCGTCTAAACATCACCCAAAATAATTTTGCAGGATTTACGTGCATGGAAAGTTATTGATTCATATCTAAATCTGTTGCAGTAAACAAACATCACCATCTATCACCATACACAAATCTAGCAATTTAAATTCATTCGTCTGTTTTACAAAGAACATGTAAATCATATATTATGTGACCATAACCACGCCATAGCTGGAAAAATTGAGTGGCACAAGCAGGAAAATAGCTAATTTGTCGTTACTACATCTTTTTATAATCAAAAAGAATTAAAAAAGCAAATTCAACTCATGTAATCCAACACAGTAAACCTCTGATACCACTGAACCGGAATATTGGTCAACAGCTGCAAGAGCTTTGGGTTTTGTGACCGGATCATTGTAATAATCCAGAGATTATATTTCAATGATCAATGTGCCTCAGTACACGGGTTTTTTAGGGACTAGCTATTACTATATTTTGAACAAACAGCAATACAGCAAATCAGAAAAAATAAACTTTCCAATTAAAATATTGTTTCCAATCTCCAATGTCACCTTAAATTAATTTTATATATGGTTAGGTGTAAGGGAAGACTTAATAGTCGTAACATCGCCAATTGAATATGTTTTACGTTGTATTCAATAAATATATTTTTCATTTAATTTAATTTCATTAATTTTTGTATAAAACGGGGTGTATTTTATAATATTTTTAGATAGAAAATGTGCATTTTAAGGATTTTAAATGAATATCTCCCTTGAAATTAGTCCTTTTGAAACTACATGTGTTTAATAATTACGTAAAATGGTAGTAATTTGAGAACGTGAGTAAGGACATAAATGCCAAAGGTTTTTTGACTATGGTGAGCCAAAGTAGATTGGTAGCCGCTTCAGCCGCATGTCAGTGAAAGGACGAGTTTGACACTATGTTCTGACAGGATTTAGACTGTGATTGAGAAGGAATAAATAATAATCGAATGTGATGCCATTGGAAAATACAAAATGACTAGTGCTGTCAGGAGTTTAAGTGCGAAGGGGGCAGGAGACATTTCAATGTGACTTGCTTTGCAAATTTGAGTAGATAACGTAAAGAACGCTGGTTATCTAAATCTAATACACGTATAAGTTTTTTGAGAATTTCACAACCCGTCGTATTGTGAAGTAAAGACTTGGTTTTATGTCAATAGCTTTTTAATATCATAAATTAAAGCATAATTTGTTGACATTTTAAAATAATATCAGATAATATTTAATTTCAAAAAAGAGGTCTTAAAATTTGATTATAATATGAAAATAATCAAATTTTACATATAAAATACAATTTTACAATATTACATATACAAGATAATAAATTAAAAATATAACTATAAGATAGTAACATACAAATGATGTAATTGTCTTACAAATTTAGTTCTTAAGGTTGTATGACCGGTGTCATGAATAATGTTTGAATTTTTGTGGTCCCAAACCTCGCCGACACATTCCTTAAACAGGTAAGCACTTATATGGAGTTATGAGGCATATTTCATCTTCTATGTGGGCAATCAGTATTATGTTAAACCGAAACTACCAATAATACGTATTCGTCCGTATATGTGAGTTTGAAATGGACTAGATGTGATTAACTGAAATTTAACTACCAACAATCAATATTACCAAATATGTTAGGAATTATTTAAAATGCTCTGCTTTTTCAATGTTTTTTTTCTTTATTACTTCTAATGTTTCTGTTATCATTAATAGATATTATTAGGGATTTTTTTTTAATAACTTTAGTTATTTCAGGTTTTATGTCAACGTTGAAACTCGACTGTCGTTCCAATTTTCGATTATTTTGACCTATGGTCAGTTGTACGCGGTTAGTCGTTCAGAGCAAACCTCTTATGTCCTGTATTCTGTAGTTCAGTTTTAATAATTAGTGTTGTGTTATATTTTTATTAGGTGCATATTTTATATTTAGTGATTTAATTATAAAACACACAGTAAACGCTTTCGTATGAGTTGTTTATTTTAAACTAGATTGTAGTTATGTGTTAGCCTGTTATTTACCTGAGGAAGAGATCAGATGTAAAATAGTCCTGTTTCTCTTATAAATAGTATGTGTTATTATTCAGTGATAAAAATAAATCAATAACACAAAGGTTCGAGATCTTGCAATCGCATTGCTCCCATCAATAGAGCGAGTAAAAGAGACGAAAGTTCACTTCACCGCAGCCTGAGCGCGCCACAGTACCACTTTTTCCGTACCTAAATTATTAACAGCATTGGATGGAGTATCCATTGTGTAACTACCAATCAAAGATGCTATCCATGTGAATTTCAAACACCATTCTCAATTACAATTCATAGCCAGTTGTATGTAAATATATCACATTTTCATATATATTTGCTCATGTATTCGGATCAAATGCAAAACAATTCGATTTAGTGTCGGTGTTATGTAAAGCTGATTACGCTGCTTGTTTCACAAGTGTAGGAGTTATATTTACTGGAAGTGTTTGTCGCTGCATTTCAGTGTTGTAATTTGATAAACGTGACACGGCAAAGTACGAAGTTGTTTAGTTTACAGCATGTAAGCTACGGAATCACTTTTGCTTCGTCTACAAAAATATACTAAAAAGATATTTTCATTTGCTGCTACTCCTCTGCTACAAACTAAACTTCAATGTATTTGAGAGACGATGACGTAGTTTTAAATATATGATCAGTGAAATATGTTTGAAATATTTATTCTTTAAATTTAGAGCCGCAAAAGATATTGGAGCAATTCCCCTATTACTTCATGCTATTACTTGATGTCTTAACATTTACAAAACGTATATCAACTACTAGCTGATTTCAGTCACATCAAGTTTACATTTTTCATAACCACTGATATGCGTATAGCAGTTTAGATCTGAAGCTTCAAGATGATGGAGATGGATCTCATCAACCATAGGTAATGCCATCATTGCAGAAATTAACCTCCCAAAATAATAATGCATCTTCAGATTGATATTTAAAGAGGATACCCACTACTCTAATTTTGACTTGATGGAAGAAATATTTCTAGTATAAAAAAGTTTTTTTAATCAATAACTGGCGTGCAAAAATATAAATTATTAGAACCATTAATATGAGCCCGCTTTACAAAATACTAACCAACAATATATTGAAATCGAACAAGAGGCTACTCTGAGATCCGTTGTTATCTGTTCACCGAAAAATGTAGTGCATAGTAATGTTTTCTACAATATTAATTAATAGCATATTAAATAAATAAATATTCTCATATCGAAAAACGTTATAATTTCATATTCATTAAGGGAAACAGTTTACTAAAATTAAACAAGGGAACTTATCTTAATTTATCTTAATAGAGAATTAAATTAAATGTATATTGTCATACACACACACATATATATGTATATATATATATCATTACTGTTGCTTTCGGAAATGACGAAAGAAAATATAACAACATTTTATAACAACATATTTACAAACATAGCGTCAAAATGTTCCATGTTTTAAAAATAGCAGTTATTTTCCACCAAAATGAACAAAATGGGTTTACTTTAGTATACGAGTATTAAGCTGAACAATAATTCATGAACTGTAAATCAATTTAAAAATCAGTTTGGTCAAATTTCTTGCACTGGATCATAATATAATGTCAATTTTTATTACAAAAAAGATTTATATTCCAGCTAACGTACGAAAATTTTATCTAGGGCTATTGAACGCCAATAAACACTAGTATAATACTAAATCATTAAACCTTTCACTCTACAATACGTCTACCAGTTAATTGTGTTATTATGTTGTCAGCAAACGAAAATGATGATTCTATCGTCTTGGTTATTTAAAACATACCTACGAGTAATAACATTGTATGAAATATTGATTTTCATGTAGTGTTTTTGTGTTTAATCCATAATTTTAGATATTTGTTTTCTTCTTTAAGTATTTAAATCGATCATGTAGGTAAAAGCCAAATTTAAAAGTTATATATGTTTTGTGTAGGAACTGGTGACTAATCTATTTATTTCGTTAGTAGTTTTTTAAATTTACTATAGCAAATTAACTCATAGTCCATAATTTATCCAAAATTATGTAATTATGCATGCACGTACGTCTATTTTTAATTGCTGTGTAATCTTTATATATATATATATATATATATATATATATATATATATATATATATATATATTTTAGATTCACAATTTTGTCCACTGGAAAATGTTTTATTAATTAATTTTTAATTTCTAAGTAGTTGTAAATTTTAGAATGTTTTATCTTCGATCCGGCAGACTGCGCTGCGATACGTAATACAAAATGAATTCATACTTAACAGCTGTTAATACTTTCAGCTGAAGTTCATCAAAGAGGCAGAAACATTTGTTTTTACATTAAAAATTTAGAAAATTATTATTGTAAAGTGCTTGATTAGTAGTGTAATGCAGATTGCATAGACGAAGTTATTATCTAATTTTAAATTTAGATTGCACCAATGATCAATAAACTATCTAATACAATGAAAATACTCTTGAACGCTGTTATAAAAACCATCTCATTGTACAAAGCCGTGAAAGTGTGTACATAAGTGTGTAATCGAATTTGGTTAGATCGAAGGTAAATGAAAAGAGGCCGAAAGAAGACGCTTTGGTTTTCATTGATACACTTTCTTGATCGGAGCACAAGGCAAACTCCATTATAATACTGGAAATATCTTATACAGAAAATTAATTTTAACAAACCGAATTTGATTCTTTGTAACCAAATTAGTTTATCGACATTCATCTATATAAAGTAATTGTACTGAATAACTTATCAACACCTAGCAAAACCCACGAAAGACAGATGCAGGAAATATGGTTCATACCTTCATAATGCGCCCAAGAGGCTCACGAAGGAACTACTATCAATTATCTCAGGAGTGTTTAAGAATGTGACAGAAAAAGAATACGTGAATATAGTGTACTGTTTTTCAACAGGAAATTGCGTGCAAAGACGCGGGAAACATATACATATGAAATCATAGTATATATTTATGATTTCATTACGTAACTTATATACGTGAATTAAATATGGGTCAGCGGCAGGATTATTTGTTGCCCGGCGCTACATTATTGTTAGTGCACATTGAATATCTAAACTATGTGATAACTCTGTCGATCACCCAGTGTTTCCTCTCTTTCTCCTAACTTTCCAAACTTTTTCTATCCTTTTGAAATTTCCTTCGCCACTCTCTAATTTTGGCTGTCTTTTTAGTGCGCTCTGATGATCTAATTATTAGTTATCTGAGTCAATCCCCCAATAATGTCTATCTCTCTGTAACTTAATTTCATCAAGCTTTAAGGTTCTCTTGTAGTGTTCTGTAGTATTATAAAGTTTAATTTCGAATTAAAAATCCAATTTAATAGCTTAATTTCGCAGATTACCCTTATACGAGACCAAAGGTCATTCTGTAAGGTACAAATTTTGGCTCTCTTACCACAATTACATATTGAAACATACAACTCTGCATTCGTACAACCGGTTCATTCGCTAATAATTGTTTCATCTTCCAATATTAGTGTACATTTTTATATGAACGATCTTCCAATTACCAGCAAAAGATTTGAAGAAATTATAAAATGCTTTTAACGTAAAAAAGTCTCAGACGAATCTTTAACGCCATGGATGTCAGATAGTTCTTTATGAAATCTTGCAATCTGTAGATAAGGTGTACACCAGCCTGTGAGGTATTCATAAACTACCGTTTTGTGTTTTACTGTTTGATAGTTATTACTGTATCTTCTTTCTTGTTTTGTTCTGTGAATTTTACAGACCCTAAAATGTAGAGAATCGAAAAAGTAAACAGTTTAATATTTTTCGAAAGCTGGTTGATAAGATTCACTGAAATCAGTGTTAGTTCTTTACGAATTGATTATTTAAAGCTCAAAATCTCTCGAAAATTAATTATTTGCACAAGCTTCCTATATAACCTCTCCATAGGAGAATAGAAGGTAAATTATTGCTTATTATGCCTTCATCAATACCTTAATTGGGCAATATTTGGCTAAAAAACATCAAAACATAATGGCCGAGCTTATTCTTGTGCAAACTCACTCGACGTGATCATTGCAAGTCAACCCTCGATATAGTTGTGTACCAAGGAATTTGGATGAGCATGGATTTCTATTACAAATTCTGCCAACGTGATATTAATGTTCATTGTTAATTCTACACTGTTTTTTCAGTGTTATATACATAAATCGTTTTTGAATTCCTAGGCCTTACAGGTTGTACATAATAGACCGTATAGCATCGGCTGTGAGGAAGCATTGCCGATAATAATTTCAGAAAGTTCATAGTGACTATTTCTTATTGTTTTTTATTTGAACTGTGTCATTTACTAATATACAGGGTGTAAAAAAAGTCCCTCACTGGAATGGTAACTCCCAAACGATTACAGGCAAAGCAATAAAATTTGCTACATCATTACTGCACCTATAAATCTACTAAAAATAACTAACAACTTTTTGTCATGTCAAGGAGATGGCCCGCAAGAAGTCAGAAGAAAATATTAAATAAGAGCATAGATCGAGCAGTAGATCAAATTAAAGATCTTTATTAGGAGAGTCAATGCCGCAAATCCAACCTCAAAGGGTTCACTATTTAAAAATTACGCAGGTTTCAAGTTTGAAAAATGTTAGAAATTAGTTGAATTAAAATCTTTTTTGAATGTGAATGGTGGCCATCATTATCAGATCTATGGGTCTCGTGAACGGAGAAAGTGCAAATATTCTGCCAAAAATTTCTTCATAAACTGGGCAATTGCAAAAAAATATTACTGCACTCATTTAATGAGCAAGTTTGGTAACAGTTTAATACGCATACAATACTGGATATCAAGATCTTGTCTGCCGACTCATGGTGACGGCCCACTTTCAACCTATATATTTTAGCCTAAGTACATACCATATACAAATATATAGCATACAAATTAATTAATTAAATAATAATCAATAAACGATTTTACTGTATTTATTTCTTATCTAACAATGTTGTACTGATAGTAACCACCTGACTTATAAACAAACACTTTATCATAAAAGGAGTTTTTTATTTTTTATGTTTAGAAACTTTCCGTTACTAAAATTTTATAACTTATTTAAATATAAATGAAAAAAATTAGTCTTTATAATATGTTTATCACAGTATATTTAAGTACAGTTATACATTTCACAGATTTATTACAACTGTAACATGGTTTAAGGTGGTGTTGATATAATTACGCTGCTTGTTTCACAAGTGTAGGAGTTAAATTTCCCAGAAGCGCTTGCCGTTGCATGTTTGTTTTGTAATTTGATAAACGCTACAAGGATTTACCTTTGGTTCCTTAAGAAATATATTCTTACTACTTAAAGATACGAATAAAAAATGTGTTGTAAAATAGTAATGCGGAGAACTACATTGGTTAAAATAACGATAAGTAAATCGGATTGGTCCGCAAAGTACTTGTACGTGCGTGAGTGTGTCTGTGTGTATATCTGCATGGGTCTGTCTGCATATATCTCAAGACCGATTTTATATACGAGATTGAGTTCTAATGTTAGTTTACTGACTATAAATAATTATTCACAGTCGGAATTTGAGATATTTCATACTTAAGAAGTATACAAGATTTTTAAGGCTGAAAGTAGACTCTTTTTTACCTAAGTTGACTTCTTAAAATTTAAGTATGTATATATTTTTTTCTTCTTAGGTGCAACAATGCAAACATCATAGCAACAGAAATGTAATTCTTTCAAAACTGAATTTCTGTAACATGTACGAAACCAGAAATAATTTGTACAATTCGAAACAAACGAATCGCTTAAGTCAGAAAAAATAAGTATGCTCCTAGTACTTACAGAAAATTAATTCATTTAGTTGACCAAAGACACTGACGTGATGAGAGCGAACTCATAACAAGTACGAGACAAGCTGTTAGGCTTAGCCTTGTATTCCTTGCACTAAAATACTGACGTCTTGGAAACCATTTTAAACGGAAGGAAATTTTAGTCGAATATGATACATAGCCTATTTGACACATGAAATTCTTTTAACAAAAGTATGTATTATTTTAGTGTCAGTTAAATGTACGGTGTTGCCTACATATAGAGAATTCGAGCATAGACGTCCCACATCCATGCCAATCATCAAGTGATATACAAAAACCCATAAACTTAATGAATGTAGAAGTTTATTGGAATGTAATTTGGTCGTGTTTATTGGAATCAATACGACCAAAATCATATTATGAACACTTTGATTTGGATGAAACTATGAATAACATTAAGTGACCTTTGATTATTGATAGTGAGTTCGGAATTCAACTTCGAACTACACCCTATTCTAGTCGTGCGTATTCTTGATCGAAGACAGTTTAACTGATTACTGAACACCCTTCACACATATTAAAAATGAATTTAGTTTACATGTAGATTATTTAGTGAGTTGAAAAAAGTTCGTTGATTGACTTGTTGGGAAACTGTTCAATCTATCCGTGGCTCGTACATTTGTCATTTCTCCACATTTACGTGTAATCGAATTCAGGAGATTTTGCTTACCGATCAATTTGAAAAGCAGCACCACTTCCCCAGGCAGTATGGACACAGTTAATCTTCTTATGTTTTGGGCTTGTACCAGAGATTTACACTCAAATTTAAAACATTATACTCAATGTTATAAAACATATACTCAAATTTAACATTAAAACGATCACTGCGGAACGTTTTCGCTAAAGACACGTGCTTCACTAGATTCACAGTAGTCCAAAAACTGCTTAGAGGCCAGTTAAATCTGTAGAAATGACCGGTGGCTTTTAATATAAAAAGCAATTTTCGGTTAGGGTACTCAAAACTACGAGCATAATTAAGAAAAAACCTATAACAAAATAACGGTCTCTCTTACGCCCAGAAAACTATGTACTAACAAATATTTTCTACTCTTTCAAATATTTTTGCGCACTACTGGCACTCTAAGTACGGTATCAGTGAAATAGTAGCTTAAAATGTAACAATAGTCTTCGTAAAGTATAAATGAAGAATTTGGAAATACTGACGATGTCGTAGATCATGTAATTAAAAAAAGTACCGATAGCTCAATTTAATAAATGTAAATTCCCAAAGGTGGCAAGCCAAATCTTCTAGATATTCCGGACAACCTCTGAGGTGAAGGCTGATAGGTCGAAAATCGGTTGTCTAACCATTCTTGGAGTTGTTAGTATAGACAATCGGTATGTTAATCAAAGCAATATCATGGTAGTTACCAAACTCATAAACAATATTGATATTATAAATAATTCCTCAAATATTTGTGAACTATGATATGACCAGTTGCCTAGCAACAAACGTGCCAGACCTTAATATGTCAGTTCAGAATTTTCTTTAACGCAGTCACTTCTGATCCATTCTGTGTCATACTTCTTTATTACTCTTAACAGTCCAGTACACACTAGGACGCCTTGTCTCAGTCAACCGTGCAAATGATACATGGTATTTATGCATGATTATATTTTAAGACAACAATTTTAAATACAAACACTATTCATGATTACTATTATTACTATGACTGTAACGATGAATGTAACATTGCCACGTCCTCAGTTAAGGTGTGAAAATAGTAATTGTTAAAAATAAAAATACACTAACTTGAATAATTTGTAAAGTTACAGTAGCATTTAAACAAGTATTTATTTGCTTTTATTACATTTATATCGTTTTTCTACATTTATTTTACACTTTGATATTCAAAAATCAATAGAAAACAGAATGATAAAAAGCGGATAGGATAGGAACAATAAATCTGGCATTCATACTTATAATACAGACTCATTTTAACTTACCAAACCTCTGATCGTAAAATGGGTAGTGATGATCGTTACTTCAGCAGTGATAATATTATAAATATAATAAAATGTTATAATTTATAATCTCATACAAAATTCACATGAGCATCTCAGAGAATCCTAGCTACTATTACCTCGCAGCTCAAATACTAATTTATCGTCAATGATGAGATCGATCGCGATGCTGTTTGTCTTGACGTTTCATGTTTTAGATAAATCTAGTCTCATGAATAGATTTTTGGAGAAACCTTAGTCAAGCCTCTCCCAAGCACAATTATTAGACCCAACACACCAAATACCTCAGCTATTCCTAACGACCAGCTAAAATTCTAATTTATCGTGCAAAATGAGATTCAGATTATGATGGTCTCAAGGTTATATTTTTAGGCAAGCCTATTCTAATTTTGAGAACCCTTTGTCAAACTAGCAAAGGCGTAAGACGTAAGTTAACAAAACATTAATGTTTTAATTTGACCAGCTCCAATAGCAAATTATCGTCTATAATAATGTAATAATGGTGGTAGCCTTTAGTATTTTGTTTTCAGACAGAGCTAATCGTATAAACGGATATCTCGATGTTTGGCTATCTCTGTAGCGTCTTCGACGCATATTGAATAACTATTCCATCACCTTACTGATAACAGCGTTGGTTAACTATGATCGGATAGAGAAACGGCTGCATACAGCATACGTGTTTTCATCAACATGAAATATTATGGCAATTCATACTTTGGATCATCGTAGTATCTGACAAATGAAAATTGTCTGCGAGATGTGCATTTGTACGAAGTACAAAGTCAGTGCTATCATTTAGCTGTAATTCTATATTAATCTCTACCGCTCTATTGGTACAGCTTACTCGCAATGTTTCAGTTTTGCACATTGTTGCAGGCAACCACCCGAGAGATTGGAAACAGTGCCGCCAAAAACAAAGTCAAATAATTTTGAGTGAAAGAAAAAAAGTAAAATATTACATTCAGGACACTTTTCACGATTCTCACACTTAAATTTCAATGCACAAATTATATGTATTATATGACATAGAAATAAAAAAAGGAAAATTAACTATTTATTTTTTGTGGCAATAATGAACCACCCAAGAGAGAACCCATATTGTATAATATAATACAATATATACATTTAAAGTAACATTTATCTTTCACTTCTGATATCATTATAAAAACTTAATTACAAACTGGATAAGCAAATTTACTGGATCTAGGTAATAATTTATTTGAATAATAGGCCCAAATTTAGTTATTGCCAACCAAAGTTCACTCTTTTCACTGCTGATGTAAAAGAGATTTATGTATTGTAAGAATGATGACAGGAGCTTTTGGATCTTTGAGCTGGTTTTAAGGAGTTATTGATGAGTTCCATCAATTACACTTTAAATTTACATCCATAACGAAAACATTTCCACCAATATTATTCGTACATTCTTTGTGTGTATCCTATTAGCATTACAAATGCGTAAGTTTTGAAGAATAAAGTTTGGAAGGATGGATACTTGTACGTGTAGGTATTTAAACGTTCTATAGTCAATCACAAAAAATCTAGTTGGCAGATTTGGATGAAGTTTGATATTCATATTGCTTAGGAAATTAGAATAATACATTCATATTTTAATTCTGCAATGGTACTTATCATAAAATACTTATTTCAAAATGGTTTTTTATTTAGATTATTTTTGGATTTTTGATTACTCTTTCCATTACCTTAATACCAAGCATCTTAATATGTTCCGTAGAATTCTGCTGTAGAATACGATTCAAATGATAGTTATGGTTTTTATTTAATATTTTTCAAGGTGGGTAATATTTTAAAACGATATATGGAGTATTTGTTAGAAATAAATATTTTAATGGATATATTTATGAGCTATTTTAATGCCAAATGCTGTTAATTTTGTGACAACAGGAAAATATTTTATCATTAATTTTTAATTTTTATGATATTCCTTTTAAATGTATTCTTTGTTGAAGTTACTTAATTTAGCTGTAACTTGTATTACTATATATTTGTAGGGTATATCCGATTTAAATCATACGAAGTATACCAGTGAAGTTAAAAGAAAAAGTCTTCAATCAATTAATCGTTTGTAATTATTTTGATTGTGTTAATAGGATTTGATATTTAAAATTCCAATAAAGGATATAAACTATGATAGTAAGAATATTAAAAATTGTTGGTGGGATTCAAATTAATTTTGTATTTAAAGCAGTATTCTTTGGTATTAAAACCAACATCTAGAATTTGACTGAAATTCTTCACTCTTTTTCGTTACTTATTTTGTTTGGATGTGCAAAAACTCTGGTCCAATTTGACATAAGAGTTGAGTTGATGGGACCATGCATATTAGCAACGTTATCTAACATAATCCTTTGTTTAATACAATTTATTCAATGGAATGGATTGAACTTGTAGTTTGTTCTCATTTGGATTTACTTTTCAATTTTTCATTGAATATTTTCAATTTACATTTAGTTATACAATATAAATTTTGCGATTGGTTTTTTTGTAGCTTTAGACTCTTTGCTAATACAAAAATATAATCTGACATTTTGGTCAAGTTGAAGAGTATCTGTTAAATTGACGGTGGTTAAAAGTTGGAGTTGGGTTAAAGTTAAGCCTCTTAATTAATAAAGCGATTTTAATAATTCACAGATTATAATCTGATGAGGTTATTAAACAGTCTCGTTATAATTCACTAAAACATTTTGTACATGATGGAGGTAGCCATGAGGATGGACGCATCATAAACTTGGAGGTATCGGAATAGGCAATTTGAATCAATTTAGTAGAGATAAGTAGTATGGGATATCTTGGTGTTTGCAGTGAGCTCTAGTTGACTTGTTACTGAGGGTGTTTAAGTTAATGGATTTTGTTTTAACTGCTGCATGCATAATACATTTTGTGTTCCAATTACGAGTCTCCGAGCTATGGTAAAATATCTGCCGGACCTGAAATATAATTAATATAAAAGGATTGTTGTATGTATACATTATATGAAAGTTAAACCATAGATTTTGTAGCTTCAGGGTTAGAAGATTTTCGTTTAATCATTTAGAAACGTTTATAAATTGAATAGATTGCATTTTAAAATTTATTTTTATAAATTGTAGCATGCATTGAGAGGTAAAAAAGCCTTAGAAAAAAGTTAACGAAAGTTGTCTTCTGGAAATAACTAACAGCCACACACTGAATACAGTCTGTTACTTATGCATGAGCCCAGCTTTCAACTTCATAAATAAAACAACCTCAAGTACTCATAAATGGGCGTTATTAAAAGTCATAAATTTGTTAAATATTTTAGTTTATTTTGAGTACAAAATAAACTTTTCTATATTTATTATACCTTTTAATATTGTATACTGAAAGTTTAGAATTATTTAAAATTCAGCTATTCATGTAATTTTGAATTCTAAAGAACTATGTGATAAATATTATTGTATACTCCTCAATATTTGTTTCTCAACCAGTAGTAAACGTGTTCCTTTTAAATTACGAGAAATGATTTTGATAAACAATAAGACCATAACGAGGGATATAAGGAACCAATATTCTCAAAACTATTGTTGAACATTGGTACGAATGGCGGCCGGACACGCAAAAGAGCAATCCTCATCGTGCGGCGCTGCATTGTTCTTAGCGCTTTTTGACGACCTAATTATGTGATGGCTGAGTCGATCAACCAGAGTTATCCCTCCTTCTGTAAGTTTCCTTCGTCACACTGTAATGTTGCCCGGCGCTACATTATTGTTAGTGCACATTGAATATCTAACTATGTGATAACTCTGTCGATCACCCAGGGTTTCATCTCTTTCTCCTAACTTTTCAAACTTTTTCTATCCTATTGAAATTTCCTTCGTCACTTTCTAATTTTGGCTATCTAACCCTATTTTTAGTGCGCTCTGATGATCTAATTATTATTTATCTGAGCCAATCCCCCAATATTGTCTATCTCTCTGTAACTTTAAGGTTCTCTTGTAGTGTTCTGTATTATAAAGTTTAATTTCGAATTAAAAATGCAATTTAATAGCTTACTTTCGCAGATTACCCTTATACGAGACCAAAGGTCATTCTGTAAGGTACACATTTTGGCTCTCTTTTGTACCACAATTACATATTGAAACATACATCTGTGCATTCGTACAACCGGTTCATTCGCCAATAATTGTTTCATCTTCCAATATTAGTGCACATTTTTTATATGAACGATCTTCCAATTACCAGCAAAAGATTTGTAGAAATTATAAAATGCTTTTAACGTCAAAAAGTCTCAGACGAATCTTTAACGCCATGGATGTCAGATAGTTCTTTATGAAATCTTGCAATCTGTTGATAAGGTGTACACCAGCCTGTGAGGTATTCATAAACTACCGTTTTGTGTTTTACTGTTTGATAGTTATTACTGTATCTTCTTTCTTGTTTTGTTCTGTGAATTTTACGGACTCTAAAATGTAGAGAATCGAAAAAGTAAACAGTTTAATATTTTTCGAAAGCTGGTTGATAAAATTCACTGAAATCAGTGTTAGTTATTTACGAATTGATTATTTAAAGCTCAAAATCTCTCGAAAATTAATTATTTGCACAAGCTTCCTATATAACCTCTCCATAGGAGAATAGAAGGTAAATTATTGCTTATTATGCCCTCATCAATACCTTAATTGGGCAATATTTGGCTAAAAACATCAAAACATAATGGACGAGCTTATTCTTGTGCAAACTCACTCGACGTGATCATTGCAAGTCAACCCACGATATAGTTGTGTACCAAGGAATTTGGATGAGCATGAATTTCTATTACAAATTCTGCCAACGTGATATTAATGTTCATTGTTAATTCTACACTGTTTTTTCACTGTTATATACATAAATCGTTTTTGAATTCCTAGGCCTTACAGGTTGTACATAATAGACCGTATAGCAGCGGCTGTGAGGAAGCATTGCCGATAATAATTTCAGAAAGTTCATAGTGACTATTTCTTATTGTTTTTTATTTGCACTGTGTCATTACTAATATACAGGGTGTAAAACAAGTCCCTCACTGGAATGGTAACTCCCGAACGATTACAGGCAAAGCAATAAAATTTGCTACATCATTACTGCACCTATAAATCTACTAAAAATAATTAACAACTTTTTGTCATGTCAAGGAGATGGCCCGCAAGAAGTCAGAAGAAAATATTAAATAAGAGCATAGATCGAGCAGTAGATCAAATTAAAGATCTTTATTAGGAGAGTCAATGCCGCAAATCCAACCTCAAAGGGTTCACTATTTAAAAATTACGCAGGTTTCAAGTTTGAAAAATGTTAGAAATTAGTTGAATTAAAATGTTTTTTGAATGTGAATGGTGGCCACCATTATCAGATCTATGAGTCTCGTGAACGCAGAAAGTGCAAACATTCTGCAAAAATTTCTTCATAAATTGGGCAATTGCAAAAAAATATTACTGCACTCATTTAATGAGCAAGTTTGGTAACAGTTTAATACGCATACAATACTGGATAGTCGCGTCGCATCAAGATCTTGTCTGCCGACTCATGGTGACGGCCCACTTTCAACCTATATATTCTAGCCTAAGTACATACCATATACAAATATATAGCATACAAATTAATTAATTAAATAATAATCAATAAACGATTTTACTGTATTTATTTCTTATCTAACAATGTTGTACTGATAGTAACCACCTGACTTATAAACAAACACTTTATCATAAAAGGAGTTTTTTATTTTTTATGTTTAGAATCTTTCCGTTACTAAAATTTTATAACTTATTTAAATATAAATGAAAAAAATTAGTCTTTATAATATGTTTATCACAGTATATTTAAGTACAGTTATACATTTCACAGATTTATTACAACTGTAACATGGTTTACGGTGGTGTTGATATAATAGGAGAAACAAAGCCGAGCTCCAATTTGAACATTTTTTCAATTAGAAAAACAAAGGAAAATCGAGGAGCATGACAGTACATAAAGTGATATAAACACAAGGAAAAGCAGACGGACGGATTGCCTTTTTAATTTTTGATCCTAAATCAGTAGGCCTCTTATTTGAAATAAGAGGAACTGCCGTACAAAGTTTAAATTCTCCTGAAACTTTTTTTATCAACAGGTATTGGTCTCTTGATAAAACTTGGAGGTTTTGAGTTTTTTCCCTGCTCCAAGATATAAGACCTATGTACCAAGTTTCAAGTCTCGAGGAGTTGTCTGTCATGAATTGACTTAGAGAGGGGAAAATGGTCAAATATAAAGACAGACTGACTGTGCTTTTAGATTTTGACACCAAAATCAATAGAGTTCTTCTTTGAGCTAACAGGAACTCATCTACCAAGTTTGAAGTCCCTGAGTCCTTTCTATCAATAGTTATTGCACAGACCTTTAACGACAAGATTTCAATAAGGCTCTATCGGCTCCTTAATCAACAAGGGGCCGAGGTTCAGTTTCACTTCTGTACTAACCTTTTGAAAATGCCCAGGTAATTCTTTCTGAAAAATTTTTCCTTAGATATTTCACATTCATCTTGAGGCAGATCTAAATAAAAGTACAGACCAAACGCAAATAACCAAACATATTGTAACAAACAGAAAACCATAAAGTAACAATAAATATTTCCCTTGCAGGTGGATTGTATAAGGGAGGTTGAATTGATGAGCCTGCAAGCGATTACAGCTCTCAGTTACAGTGCAGCCTTTGTCTACATCATTGCTCATTATATTGCTAAACTTCAGTAGACATATAGTTAGTTCATTAATTATGTATAATTAATTAGGTATATACGTCAATAGTCTACTGCGTTTATTTAACTTCCAATGCGACTTGCTTGTTGTTCAGGGTGTTTTATGAAAAATCCGTACAATTTCTAACAAACATAAATCCTTTACTTTTTACTTAAAGTTGTAAATCTGAAATCAAAATATAGGAATATTTTGTGACAGATAATTTACTTAATTTTGAAATGTGTCACATATTTTGCATATAATTAATAAAGTCTACATTCCAGTTCGATCTGAACATGAAGTAACATTGATAATCGATTTTGGCAAACGCTCCCTAGATTCTTTCTATAAATTCTTCTTCAGGATTACCTTATTTACATGCAAAAAGTCCTTGGCGAAACTCAAAACAAACAAAAAATCACACAGGCTTATGGGATAAAAAATAATCTGGTGTTTTTAATGTTTTATCCATATAATATAAAAAAAACACTCTACTTCGAGGGGGGGGAGGACCAAAGTGCTGTTAAAAATTCTATTTAGGTGCAATTCGTCTAGTTGGGTAAGAGCAACATTCTACAGCATATAAATGTAAATATATCAGATGGTTGTGTTTTCTTGAAAGAAAAAGGGAACATTTTTATTCTATTATGATGACTTTCCTAAATTTGATATTTCACTATTCCTCATTCATAAATATATGGGTATTCAATACTCAATATCCTAATGTTTTGCTTGTTTATATTACCTCATAGATGGAAAATATATTTTTTAAACAACTATTTTCATGGTTTAAGCTCTCTAGGACAGTTACAGCAAGTTCATTTCGGAGGATCCTCTCATAAAATATTGACTAAACCTTCTGAGCCACTTTCATGTGGCCGCATTACGAAACTTTTTATATCCTGTGGAAACCGAATGGGAGATATTTAACGTATTTATTAATATCTTGTAGTAATAAGAATATTTTATACCACTATGTCTATATAATAACATTTTTAACATGTAAGAAAAAACAAAGATTAAATTATTACACTGTATAAATCCGTACGACGGATTGGATTAATAAGAAAACCAAAGGTTAAATCAAATAGGCAAATTTATCCACCATATAAACTTCATTGACCCACAAAGACCAGCTAGAAGCCAAGCACCTTCATTCCTCTCAAGATTAATAAAATTAATTATTTGTATGTGTTTAATGATATGTTTGATAAGAAAATGTAAGAATGGCCGTGGAGGGGAATGCAATCTATTAACACTTCCATCCCCACGTGTTCATAATACTCTAATTTATGTGTAAATATCATAACTACGAATCTTCACTTGGGGTTGAGATTGTTAACATTGTGTACTTTAGCTAGTCCAGTATTGATATTTAATATAACACTTAAACATGACAAACCAATTTTTTTTGTATTTTTTACGGGTTAATGTTGAAGGATGAAGTCCAAGAGGGTATTGAACGCAATCAGTACAAAGATAATTGAAAAGCTGAAAAATATAAAATTATATTTTAGGGAGTAGTTGGATATTTGCTTAATCTATAGTATTGCCTTATTAGGGAAAGAAATAATGAATAAAGTTATATTTATTGAAAAAACATTTGACATTGATGTCATATGTAAGAATATGTATGTCATATGTGTGTATAGCATTTATCTTTGAATTTAACGTCCACATAATCTATCATGGAGGAAAGGTTTCACTGGTCTAACTCTTATGTTACCCCTAACCCTTTAAAATGCATATATAGGAACATTATAAGTAACTCAACTCGGTAATTAAAAAATATAAAATAAAAGCGTAACACTGCGTTAACATCAACATTAATAAACTTCTAAATCAGGACAGTGGAAACTGAAATATATTAAATTAAAAGTAGTATAATTTCGGCCAGCAGTAGATATCATTAAGTATACGTAGCGTAATAGAAAGCCCGGTAGTAAAATAAAAATTCATATAAATAAGAAACAATAAAATAAGTTTTGTACATTAAAAAAAAGTAACCGGTAGGAAACCTAACAAGATTTTGAAAATCGTAAACACACTATGAAATTGTGGTTAAGGATTCAAACATAAGGTGGCTGCCTCTACCCTCCCTCCCTCAACCATCACCTTAACATTCTCTTAATTTCAAATGACGCACCACGATATCACAGGAACTTCTGATATTGAATTCGTCGTCAGTATTTCTCTTTTGCTGACGCGTGTGTGACGTGTTTTTTGCTCTTGTATTTTGTGGATTAACGTTGCTTGGGTTCACATGCTCTCCGGCCTGGACTTTATGGTGTTGATGTTGTTGACCCATTTCCGCACTTTATAGTTTTTAAGTTTTTTTTATATATTAGAGGTTTTAAACCTGTTTTTATTTCTAGAAACGTAGTTCTATACTTTCTGTAACATATAACGATGCCGAATGTCTGAAATCCTATTATTCATTAATTATTAGTTGTATTGGTGACTTCTAACATATAAAACCATTCAGTTTGAATAGGTATTTAGAATACAATAACGTGTACTTCACCTTTCCAAAAGGTACCATACAAACCTGTACAACCAACACACAAACAATTCCTAACAAAAATCTCACACATAAACCAAACCCATGAGCTTATACATCTTATAGATATTTCCAAAATGTGCCAGCGCTCCACTAATTGGTCAGTCTCCAGTTTTGTAAATAGTATTTGACCACATTGAACTTACTCGTATAAGTTGATCGAGGAAGAGTTATAAAAAATATATTTAACGTATGTTCATTAATTGTTTATGTTTAATATTTTAAGTCAATGTTTTATAATTGTTTAGTTTAAAATGCATTATCAGTTTAATAGGGTGATATTATAAATACGGCGATGCTTATAATAAATTAGCATCGCTCATTAGGTTGTTTTATTTTACTTAACATTCAAAACTCCATCTAATGTCAAGATTAAAGTGAGTATAAATCTGTAAACAATCTCTTATTCTATCCCAAACTATAAATTATAATCAATTTGAATCATAAAATAAAAATAATAGAATGAAACCTTGTGTAACGTTACCTACAAAAGGACCGGATGAGCATCCTTTGAAGCAACAGACGGCATACATCTCACTTTGTCAAGTACAATGCAGGCTTTGACTGCACCATTGTTCATTGAGGTGTTACTCTATAGTTGATACATAATTGTTCACCGGTGTGGCTATCGAGTTTAGTTTCGTCTATCGCTAATTTAATACAAAGAGAATTGATAATTGTTTCAGCAACTCTACTTCGTTTTACCTTAGTAGTTATATTAACAGTTATAATTATATAAGATGTACCATTTTAGATGTTTTGGTATTGTAAACCATCACATTCGAAAATTTTTTTCATCATATGATCTGGAATCAATTTATTTATCAAAATTGTTAATTGCAGATATTTTTCGTAATGAATCTGTAATTCCTGAAAACAATATTAAGATGTATAAACCTTACGTCTAGAAACATTGTGTTGAATATGTTGAATCTTATAAACGACCAAAAATCACTGTTTTATTTCTTTTATATTTAAAAATATATATTGTTAAAAATTTTGAAATGTTATTGTATTAAACAGAGGTTTAAAAGCACACTATCCTTCTTGTGGTTTATTTCGCAATCTTATTTCAATTTAAATCTCCTTTTTTAAATTGTTATTATACTAAAAATAAGTACTCTAAGTGTCTAGAACATTATGAAGGAGGGTCCATAATGCATAGACTTGGATAAACAGTTTTATAATTATTTATATCATTAAGAGCGTAGGTTTTAAAAAATTGTGTTCAAAGTATGTGTTCTATAGTATTGGTGGTTCTACAAACAAGTTATATCAAAAGACGTTCTTAAGAACAATATTTTTCATATTGTAAAGCTTTAATGTACGTATTTGTTGAATATGTATTTCTAGCATTTATCCACGTCATCGCAATTTCGTGTAGAAAAAGATGAGAACTATGGGTATATTCTTTTTAAATGTCATTCAATGGAGCTTTCCTTTAAACAGTTATCACTAAAAGTAATCAAAAACCTAAGCTTCATTTGTAGTATTCAGGATGTAATATATATGCATATATATTATAAGCACAATATATATTAGCATATATATATATATTTTTGTTAATTACTCTTGGTGAAAATAGAAATTCAATCTTATTACAATAATAAGGGGAGCTTTTAAACAATTATCACGATAAGCGTCATAACTTACTTAAGCTTCTACCGCACCACTTCAAGCACCCCTTTGATAATAATGAAATTGAAATTGAGTACGATACAGGTTTTGAAATAAACAAAGCGAATATCAAAGTAAGGAAGATAAACCGATGGCAAAGTTATTGTGGTAGAGTATCTTCCACAACTTCTACTCATATATCACATACAGTAATCTGCTATACATACTTTTACTACAGAATCGACGGGCTTTGCATTTGATCCGAGATATCCACTCACGTGTATATGGAAATCTGTATATCTGTGTAGTATTGAGGTTGATAACTGAATTTGTGTTTACGAAATCCTATTTCAAATATCGTACCTACCGACATTTGTAATGTAACAACATCGTGTAATGTAACAATGTATCTATTGGATCAATTGCATGGGATGATGTAAAATTGTACTGTAAATAAACTATAAATATTGTAATTAAAAAGAAAATTCGCCGTGGGTGCTTGTTATCCACAAAAAAGCCATTAGTCCGATTTAAAAACTTTTTAGTTTTTGAGAGCTACGAACAGCTCTTGCTTGGTATCCATTTCACTATCCTTTGGAATAAAATTCGACTACTTGAAAATCTTTACATGGCTTTTGACTAGACCCATTTTCAAATAAACCCCTTCAAAAGAGCTCAGCTCTTGAATCTACATCTCCAGCCACTTCTTGATTCTGCTTTAAAGTAACAAACCACTGCGATTGATTCCTCCATTGTTAATTTTGCTTCTGTGTGTTTAATCGGATAATGGCCAGCATCTCTATACAGATCGTCTTGGTATATTTTTCGGATGTCTTCTTGGTAGCACCTCCATCATGCCCCTTTCTTCTTTTATCGCCATCCTTTGCTAGCTCCTCAGTTATCAGCTGCAGTCGCGGCCTTTTCACACCTACATAGCTGGAAATTAGTGTTGTTTCTTATCGATAACGTTGGAGAAAGATTGGCCTAGTTATAGGCTTACAGCAACATCCAAGTTCCCTTTTGAGCAACCGGCTTCGTTGTGGGGTTTGATCAGAGCTTGGTTTTCTTCTCTTCCCACTTTTTCTTTCTTTCCCGAAAATAACTGGTTCACCTCTTACGAATGTCTTTTCCATCCTCCGTCTACTTAGTTTACCTGTAGAGGTCCGGGTATTTGCAGTCCATCTTCTTATCGATCCGAATAGAAATATAAGGGTACATAAGACTGGGTGTCCTCTGATTCTCATAAGACTCCGTTAAAGGCATGTCATACCCAGTCGGTCAGGTCATAGAGTCGCATAATACCTGGTCTAGTCTGGAGTTCGGGAGTACAATGGAGAAAACATTAGGAAATAGTCTAAATTTCAGGATCAAACTAAAAGAGGGAAAAACGTTCTTTCCATGCCACTTGGGTAATGACTAGGGAATTTTGGTTCATTATCTTGCCCTGCCTCCCTTTTAGAAGCTCAAAACATGGTGGGTATAACACTTTAAATCCCATCTGGAAGAAATGCTTATGCGGATGAGGATGCCGATCCCCAACACCTCTTCTTATGACCTTAGAGTAGAAAATAAATGACAACTGTTCTTATCTGAACAGAAAAAACAAACTCACCGTATTTGATAACAATTAACTGTCTCAGTGAAAAAAGTATGGCTAAATAATACCATACCATAGTAAAATTCTATATATACTATAAAAACCTCTCTGATGTGTGTGTGGCGTTAATTGTTATCTGTATTTTTGAAGGTCAGCCGTAATTTCTTTCAATAAGGCTTTATTCCACCTTCTAGACAATCACTAATTACAACTATTCTACTTCATTTATTACAAATATTAATATAATAAACTCATCAAGTGTAACAATATTAGTAGCTTGCATATTTTATATTTTTTTGCATATTTAAAAATAAATACTGTCATCTATAATAGATGAGGAATAATCTTATACTTCTTAGTTTCACATTTTAAAAGCCAGATTGTTCAACACAACTATGAAACATTTTGATTTCAACAAATAAAAGAAAAAATGATCACACATTTTTATCTAAATATTAACAACTTATTTTACGTTATTGCGCTGATTTTTTGACGTTCTAATATTCTGTAATGTGACGAGATCCTTTTGTAATATGTAACTTTATACTTGGTCTTTCCATCTGAGGTAGAAGTACATTATTCAGTGTTTCATTATACGGTAATAAACACTGCTAAAGTAAATTCGTGTATTGTTTAAATACTGGATATGTATTCACAATGTTACATTATCAGTGTGGAGAGTTCTCTATGGCCAAAGTTTAGATATAGAGTCCCAAAGTTACAATTGTGTTCTGGGATCTTAGACCTTAGAGATTAATATAAATTATAACTTATTTTATTTCATATTTTTTAAATAATCTGTTTAAAAGCACACTTTGCATGATGAGCATCTACTAATAATACCTCATGTATATAATTCGCTTATACGTCATTGTTTTTTTAATTCAAACAAAATACTCCACAAAATCCATTGAAAATAATTTACATCATTAGTAATAAATTTTGTTTGTGTTTATAAAGATCTAAGTCATTATGATCATGTAAAGTGAATGTCTACCTTAACTGAGTACTTACGTAAAATATTCATCACGTAATCATGTATTTATGTGTATACTATGAAATTTACTTTCAGTATTTAGTTTATATGTTTTAAATGTATTAAACTAGGTAAAATATATTCTGAGAAAAGGCTCATATATTTTACTATTTTAATACCCATTTAGACCTACACCAAAACTGGCGTGGCTGACAATCAATTACTTTCTTAGGAAACATTTCTCTACCGATTTCAAGAAAAACTAGGTTATGTGTTTATACAGTGCCAATTGGTACCATATTGTAGACTATCATGCTTTGCCGTTATTTAATTGATTAAATTATACGTTTATTTAGCATATTAAAGTTTTGCATGATAAAAATTAAAACTGCATCTAACATATGAAGGTAAAAAGAGAATCTAAAACATTAAACCCACATATTCCTGGTCATACTTAAAACTATAATAAATTTCAAATCATAAGATAAAAATAATAGAATAAAACCCTTGTGTCATGTTACGTGCAGAAAAGACCGGATAACGTCCTTTGATACAACAGACAGCATACATCTCACTTTGTCAGTTACAATTCAGCCTTTGTCTGCAGCATTGTTCACTGTAATGTTGACCTCTAGTTGGTACATCATTTGTTTGCCGAAGTGACGATCGAGTTTAGTATCTTCTGTTGCTGATTGAACACAAAGGGACTTGATAACTGTTCCTCCAACTCTACTTCATTTTACTCTGTATTTATATTAGAATTTATAAAGAATACCCACCAATTTTGTTATGTTGGGCATTGTGAATGTCACATTTGACTTAGTCAACCGTCAAAATATGCAAACTTGGATATCAGGATCAGGAATAAAGCTATCCTTTTTTAAGTTGAATATTTTCCATAATTAAATTTCCAGACATCGGTTTTTGGAATGAATATAGGTCTATTCTTATTTCGAAGTATTAATTGAATGACACTGTCAAATGTAATAAACTGTAGTGTGTAAACATTGCTTATTATTTTTTATTTGTTTAAATTTATAGTTAGTACATTTTCTAAAGAATAGATTTTTTATTATGAATTAAGGTAAGTACTACCTTATAAGATTGCCTAAAATATAACAAGTTCGGATTTTTAATCTGAAGACTCCGTTTGAAGCAATCGAAAAGTTCTATGTTAGATAAATATCGCTGGACAGTTTTTTGAACTAATGCAGAAATTCCAGCTCTAAATTTCCTAAAAAAAATACTTTGAATTTTAAGACTGTTATACAAAACCTATCTAGTTGCCTTTTGACAAAAGTAGTATATATATATATATATATATATATATATATATATATAAATACTAATCGCTGTGTTGAATAGAAGAAAACAAAAGAACCATTTTTCACTTCTATATTTCGGGGGATTTAATACCCCCGTCTTCGGGAAGTTTAAAATAAAAATTAATACAAAACTATGTAAACTAAAATTAATGTAAACACAGTGCATAACATTTGATAAAGTCCAGCTGACGTGAAATTTTTCTAATATAATGTTATTGGAACAGTTGATTTTTATAAAGGACTGCAATTTATGACCAATTTTGAATCTATTAAAATTATTACTTTAATTTTAATCTGTTGTGTTTTCATCAGGGCATGGTGTTAGTTGGTGTATTCCTTTTAATTTAAAACACTCCCCAATTTTGTCTTGTTTATGTTCTAGGCAATGTCTTACCAATGGTTTATCTTCATCTTTATGGAAAATGTCAAACATATGCCCTGTCATATGGATTCTTAAATGGTGCGACGTTTGGCCAATATATTGTTTGGAGCAAAACTAACAATTAATTTGGTATATTAGAGTTTTTTAATTACAGTCAATGTTGCCAATTTTAGGATAGGTCATTCCAGTATTACTACTATTGAATTCTCTTGAAGAACTCATAATTTTACATGTTCCACATCGTGGGTTTCTACATGGATCATATCCATTTTTTGTGTAGTTGATAGATTTTGGAACTAGTGTGTTAACAAGCTTGTTTTTTTTTCAAATTTGGAGGTCTTGTAAAATTTATTCTTGGTGCTTTTGAAATAAAATATGAAGTGTCAGGGGAACTTTAAAGTAAATTAAATCCAATTTTCATAATAGAATTCATTTTGTGTAGACCAGGGAAGAATTCAGTAATAAATTTAGGTTCTTTTGAATAATCATATTAGACCAGGGAAGAATTCAGTAATAAATTTAGGTTCTTTTGAATAATCATATGAAGTTTTTGAACTTTTGAAATTTTGGCTTATTAATTTGATTTTTGAAAATTTTTTCGGGGTAATCCAAATCTTTGAAGGTTTTACGCAATTTTCCAATGTAGTTTAAGAAATCAGATTGGCTGCTACATAGTTTCTTTGCTCTTACAGAAAAACTTTTTGGAATGGATTTTTTGACGTACATTGGGTGACAGCTGGAGAAATGTAGGTAATTCATAGTGTTAGTCTCTTTTATGTGTAATTTAGATTCAATAAAAACATCTAAATATATAAACGTAACTTCATATATAAGTTACTCTGTATTTGATTTTATCTATAATAGGGCAACCAGATCCACCATAGATTCATGAAGCTTAATCAGGTTACATAAATAATTAAAAACTATTAAGCTAGAATATAACACAATAAATAACATATTATAATAACTATATATACTAGGCCTATATGTTTATCACATATAACACAATCTAATAATGTTTACTCATAATATTCAAAAGCATAACAAAACTATAAAAAATATAACATGGACCACAATAACAGATTAATATACACTATATGTTTATGAAAGCATTAACCAAAATCCTATAACATACCCCAACAACAACATTACAATAACAAAACTAAACTATAAAAAATTACAATATTATGGTATAAGTTAACAAAAAGTTAATATAGACTATATATTTATCACAGCAACAATCATTACACAACAGTAAATGTCCAAAATAACATTACAATAATAACATACATAAATACCTACATTAATCACAAATTCTCCTTTACTAATAAACATAATAAGTTAATAATATCTAGAAATGTTTATACAGATCTATATTCTAAATTTATAACTCTTCCGTTAACCAACTGTAAACCAGTTTTTTAAACTTCCAATAATTATGTTAATTAAAAATATAATTTGGTAGACTGTTAAATAGGCAAGGAACAATATATTTGGCCAATCTTTTACCAAAAGTATTTGTTATTCTATAAACTTTGAATTTTTCAATATTTCTTAAAGTTATAGAAGTGTTCTTACTGTTTTAGGTTTTATATTTATTATCTGCAAAATAATATATAAGGATGCTATACTTGTAGTAACCCTTTGGTGTCAAGCTATTGGCTTGTATATACAACTATTTTTCTGAGCTCTGCCATTCAAAATCATATCCAGACATTTCTTTTGAAGGTTTTGTATCTTATTGAAGTGGTTGTCTGCAGCTGTTCCATATGCAAGTATTCCATATCTAACAATTGACTCCACTAACGCCTTCAAAAAAAAAATCTTGAAATCTTGCTTTCAATACTCAATATATTTTTTAATCTATAAAATACAGCAACACACGAGCAAATCTTTTTCTGGATATTTTCAATGTGGTATTTCAATGTTAAACCATTATCTATTGTTATCCCAAGATAATCATAGGTATATACTAAATTTATTCTGTCACAATCACATGAAGTGAGGTATAAACGTGTGTGTAGTTGCTCTCACATACATGTGTGGTACTTTAAAACAGGCTCATTTCCTACTTTTTTATTTCTTAAGTGAATATTCATCATAACAGTCTTTTTTGGATTTATTACAAGTTCCATATTATGCAACTATTTATTTATTTCGTTAAATGGTTTTTAAATATTATTTATTATATATATATATATATATACATATACAAAAACAAATAGCTCCTTTTGGGGCTTTCCGGTTCTTGTTCCTGAAATATATATGAGATTGTTACATTGGATGGTGATAGGTAGATATTTTAAATAGGATTTCCTAAACACAAATTCAGTTACTAACCTGAATACTACACAGATAAACAGATTTTCATATACATGTGAGCGTATATCTCAGATCAAATGCAAAATACCTCGATTCAGTAGTAGAATTATGTAAAGCAGATTACTGTATTTGATATATGAGTACAAGGTTTGGAAGATACTCTCCCACAGTAACTTTACCATCGCTTCATCTTCCTTACTTTGATATTCACTTTGTTTATTTTACAACCTGTATTGAACACAATTTCAATAACATCATTTTAAAAGTGCTACGGTGAAAGTCTAATTAGGTTGTGACACTTATCGTGATAATTGTATTAAAGCTACTTTTAATATTGTTATAAGATAGAATTTTATACTTTTCACCTAGAGTAATTAACAATAGTATGCTTAACGTAGATAAAACCTAAAACTTAATATAAAATTTAAGACTTAACACAATAACAAAACGATAAAAATCTTAAATATTGGTTTTATGTTTTTCATGTGAGTTAACAGTGACCAATATAAGCTCCATCTACAGCAATAGTATGCTTGTTATATATTTTTTACACCCTGAATAGTACAAAAGTTTAGCCAAGTTTAATATCACAAATGATGTTTTTAATGAAATGGTGGAAGTTTGGGTTTCTTTATTTGTGGTGATAATTGTTTATTTAAATGAAAGCCTTATTGAATGCCATTTAGAAAGAATATACCCATAGCGCCCATGTTTTTATAAACATAAACAAGTGCTTTTAAATATATTTGCTGTTAAAACGCCAAAATAAACCGGGTAATGTTATTTGAATAAGAACAACTAGTGCTAACAAAATCCAAATCTATAGAGTGATACAAATAATACCTATTTTTATCTAAAATTTAAAAAATACATAAAATATTGTATAATGCCTCTATTGCATGATGTTGACGTAAAAAATGTACGTATGTATATTTATGAATTGGCGAGCTTGACAGTACATAAATATCAATAAACAATATTATTACATAATCTAATGCAATACCCATTAATATGTTCAGTTGTTAAAAAAACTGCATAATTCTTAACAAAATATTAATTACCTTACGCAATACTGTAAATAAATACATTAAAAGCTTTAAACTGAGAACCTTCAGGCTGAACTTGTAAAACTCACCAATATGGTATATTACATATACGAACATTTGTTTTGGACCATTTTCAACATCGAGATTGAATTTTCACTTACAGTAACCACAGCCATTTACGCGCTCTTCACTTCATAACAGAATTATTGTTCCTAGACTCGTTAAAACTTTTTATTCAATTTAATCTCACTATATTGCTCATACAATTTTCTCAAATATATCAAACTTTATGAAAAACTCAAGTACCTGCACTATTATTACATACACAAAATTAAGGACTTATTTGAGATAAATCTAGATATTATAATCTTTTTAATTTTCCTTTTTTATGTAATTAATTTACATTAAATTTTTAAGTTTTTCCATTTCTAACATAAGCTATATTCCTTTAAAATTTTAGATTTTTTATTAACTAAATGTACTCAGGAATTTCATGTTCTAGTCTTGAATGTTTTCTTCTAGGCAATTTTTTTGTTATTTGATAGTGATATTTTTTTAACAATTTTAACGCATTCCCAAATTTTCATTTAAGGTTTTTAATGTTATTAGTTTTGTGCAGACTGATGAACTCGTTTTCCCACACACAGGCTGATGCCCATGTGGAAATAATTTCCTATAAAGATACTTTTGACTTATTTTTTTGCTCTGTATGTAAATTATGGGAATAAATGCAATCAATCATACAAAAAACTTTTAATTGATTGAGAGCTAGTGGCTTTAGCTCAAGGCCTTATGAGTAAGTACTTTGTACCACACTTAAAAAAAAATTACGTACTTCCAACAGATAATTTAGCAAAATATTTATATTTATAGAATCTAAGGAATGGTGATAACATAAATTGGTCGGATTGCGAATATACAAGGAGAGAGGAGTCATTTAAATGTATCTTAGCAGGTTAATAATAATTTATTTAAACCCTAACAGCGCTTAAATAGTTTTGTGCTCAAAAGTAAAACGTCGGTTGTTACGTATTGCAGACATGTAATATTTTCATTAAACTCATAACATTTAATCAGTTCTTAACTGTAAATTGTTAGTATCGTATTTAAGTTTAAAATGGTTTTAATATTAATTTATCAAGCGTATTTAGTAACCAAAGTCTCTTAACAACCTGCAAGTTAAATTATTTTTAAGCGTTATTTAGGAATTCGTTGAGCGGAATCTTCTCTTTATTATATTCTCCTCTTAAATACGTTATTTTCAATGCTTTCGCAGAAAAAAACTATGGGTGGTTAAAATGCAATTCTCTAATTAATGTCTCGCTCCCATAAATTTATCATACAATTGTAACCAATGATAATTATGAGTACAAGAAGTCGACTAAATAAGAACTTGCTAGTTTACGGTATTAAGTGTAATAGACAGCCCGGGTTTAATATCATAATTGGCAATATGGCAATCATTGGCAAAAGATGATGATCAATTCAATTTCCGCCAATCATTGAATTGAAGCTACCGCTGTATTGAATGCTGCAGACTTTCTGAGACTGAACATAAACAATGTTGCAGGTAACTGAACCAATTCCACTTTCAGATGAGCCTTTTCACTCGCTCTGATCTAATGAAACCCTTCAATCATTAATGGAACTCTGGTGAAACATTTCAAGTATTTTAAATATAAAATTATTTAATATGCCAAAACACATAAAATTTTAATTGTAAAGCAAGTCGGACGTGAAGAGGGTGTATTCATCGTATTTATTTAAGCGCATTTGTATAATACAGTAAAATAATTAATTTTTATAATACCATTGCTAATATTTTAAATAAATAAAGGTTTTATACAGTGTATTGTAATTTTAGGTTGTGAATTTTAATTTCGAATTTTTAATACAGAAGAAAACCACTGACATAAATGTTAATGAAGTGGTACTTCGTGCGTAATCGTAAATTCGATTTGTAGTATTATCACTGACTCCAAATAAGCAATTGCAGACTTGACTCATTCCGCTTATCCAAGTTACTGATTTAGTTAGATATTCTTTCATACACTTTTAATATCGTAAACACTATTTTAATTGTTAACAAAAATGTAAAACAAGGATCAAAAAGTATTTAATTGAGTTGGTTTTTAGTAATTCGTGTCCTTTTCATGATTATTTTTACTAATGTCATAAACTACAAGAGTAATGCAGTAGGGGCTCCTAAAGTAATTAACACTAATAAATACGTTACCACACGTTGTTAGTTGGCTTTTAATTATAATTTTGCATAAAATCTTACAAATAAAGATTAATTTCCAAGATGTTATTACTGGAGTAAGATTTCATTTAGAGTAAACAAAGATATTGTACAGAAGACACTAGATTAAAAGATAGCTTGAGGCTCCAGTCTAAAATGTGAGTTGTACTGTTTCGTCTGGAGTTCACTTTTCTTCGCTAGAAATCCGACTGAGTTTAATTATAAATCAACAAAATGTTTATTAGTTAAATACAGCAGCATGTCCCCTAACAGCTTACGAGTAATAAAAGTTACAAAGTTGCCTGGGATTTTATTGTCACATGTTGAATTAATAATCAATTTCTATACAATCCACTGCACTGTTTAATATATTCTGGCCATGCATACATTCATATCTCACAATGTTATGCATGCACAAAGTTTTAGGTGCAGGTAGTGTCACTTCAAGTCTTAAAGCTTAACGATTTTTCTATTTAAAGTTACTGTGTAGAAAAGATGGACAAATCTACGTTTTTAATAAGGTCCTATTGGTTTCTTGATAAGGACTATTAGTTTTTCTCTCACACATGAAGTATGATACCTTTGAAACACTGATACGTATCACCCTTATATTACACATTCAACTTTCGTAAAAAAACTGGCACACAACGTTGTACTACTTTGCTCAAATAAATGCTAATACTTCTTAAACGCTAAACAGTGGTGAATTTGTAAACGAACTTGTGCTATTTATTGAACGTGCTATAGCGTGAATCGCGGGCCTTTACAAAATATGTCCATTCTCCCTATGCTTACGGACCCCTAACGAACACGTCCCAGCATTTGAGAATACCGAATGGCCTCCCACAACAGCAGCTCAACGAGCATGAATAAGCAGACCACGGAGAATGAGAAGAGAGCTAACCAGAAGCATATACAAATTTTCCTATGAAGAGATGGTGTAAGCATGGGGGTTAGAAGGAGATGGGCAATATGGAGGGTTCTGCACACGCGCCAACCTTGTTGTTTGCGAGATCCTGTAAACCACTCTTCAAGACTAAAAGTTATGAGTATCTACTGATAGAGCAATCATCATTTGCCTTTTTCGCTTCTCCATTAGAAACATCCAAGGGGAACATTCGATCTTTTCGCTAGAGTAATCCTAGCTGTTTTGTTCCCCTATCCTCCTGTGCTGTAGAAATCCCAGTGTATATTTCATCATACTCTACTTTTTACGGCGGCTGTGATGATACGCGGGCGTTTGTATTGACTTCTCAATGGTTGAATCTGTTTAAATCTGAACCTATGGTTCATCCCGACTCCCTTCTCCTGACCCCTGGAATATTATACCCATTTATGATGGAGCCTTTCCTGTTTGAGAAACTACAAAACTAACTTTCCTGCGTAGGAAAGAGTCATTAGTGATTGAACATTCGAAGGATCCATTATGTCAGAAGCATCTTCAAATAAGCCAAAGTTAAAATTTCTGCAGCCTAATTTAAATTTAAGAAAGTCAATTATATAGACACCTTTTAATGCGTGCGTAGGTTATATACAAAATTTTAATAATAAACTTTTAATTTAAAAACTTAGCCTTCTATGTACCCTTTGTTATTTAAAACCTTTATTGGACTGTGTTCAAACAAAATATTTCCGTAAAATATACTTAAAAGACTGCAGGTAATTTATTGTGCGTTGCATGCTCACTAACCTTCTACATCTACAGCCTGACACAAGATATAGATATCGAGACATTTAAAGTCTTAAAAGTATAAATATATGTATAAGAGTTGTGAAGTACACTTTTGCTTGATAGGTACGTTTAGTTGTCCATATTTTTAGAACGTGATTATATAGCTAGTTGCGGATGGGAGGTAAACACCTTTAAAAATATACATTTTTAATAACCTCTGGGGAGGTATTACGGAGTGTGGATACACGTGTTTTTGACCATATGTCTCCTGCATTTACATTATTTCTAATAAGGCTTTAATTTTCTCAATTATTGCAACCTTTAGCCTGCAGGACTGTTTTCCCAGAGTTTTGCTTGGGAGCCACTGGCGAGTGGGAGGATGGTGAGGAGTAGTGATGAGTGAAAGCTTCATTATATAAATATAAATTTATTACAGTACATAATAAATCCTACATTTTTATACCTAACACAGATATTGTATACCCGTAATTGATAAATTAACTTTTAATGGAGCAAATGAAGATTTTTGTGGTTTAATTACAGTTGTGATTAGAAATATTATTAAATACCTTAATTTGTTATTTCTATATATTAGTTACTTAAAATAATTTACATTAAAACTTTGCAGGAAGGAAAAAAGCAAAGGAAGGCGGGATAAACCAGCGAAGTAAGTTAATAGTTTCAAATTATTATTTAAATGTATAGAAATTGTAAGTTACTTCATTTTCAAAACTAAATAGGGTAAATTGCCGTAATTTAAAGATACAGGAACCAAAGTTTTTAAATAGAAACAACTATGTAAATTATGATTGCGAAACGAAATATTTAAAGACGTAGATTTATACTTTTTACATAATTACACTTTTGACCGCTGTTGTAAAATTATTTATAAAATTAATTAAGTCCATCTCATACGACGAATTCATAACAAAAGAAACAGTTTACTTATTCTGAAACGATAAGGAACTGAAACTAAATTAGTGATGTTTTATAGTCGTTGCAGTTACAAAGTATTTTATAAGAGTTTAATATATTTAATCGATGAGGTTTACGAACCACTTTCGTGTTCTTGTGATTCTAATATTGGGAAAAGTTTGTTGGACGCAAGCTCGTTAAGTTTTTAGTGCTTCAGGCTTTTACAACACACCTTCAAACAAATCTGTTGATTCCAATTAAAATACATTCATTGCAAGTTAATTCATCATGAGATGTGTTGCGTACAGTAATGTAAATAAATCATAACTCAATATGGTCACGACGGTTTTAGCTACAGTGTTAAACAATTTCCTTTTTTTTTATCGTGTGTATTGGGTGTTACTTTCTCACCACATTCTGCTTGGCTTCTAACGTGCTAAAATATTATAAGTTTAGTGTCCTTCAAAGTGCTTTAAAAAGCATGGAGAAGTAGTACCTAAATAGCATTGCGTTGTATAATACCCCTGATAATTAAAATGTCTTAATGTAATATTTTACAGTTTATTCATATATTTAGCATATTTTTTACATTAATGGGGCACTTAAAGCGTATGCACTTATTGTTATTAGTGTAATTTTAATTTCTAACTTTAGAATTTATTTTAAACACACCTTTGCTTCCATTTCGTATTCGTCAATCTGTTAATAATTTCATTAAAAAATTTAAGTCATATATATCTCGATTATTGCGTACTAAAACTGAACACGATCATAGACAATTTTAACATGCACGTATTTGAATCCGATCAAATGAGATACGGTATAGACTTGAAATTTTGAAAGCAACCTCAAAGAAGCCGCGTACTATTTCCTCGTCTTTAAAATCTGTGTAGGACATAATTCAAAATTTTAGTGAGTTCTTCTGCTATGAGTTTAGAAGATTTGACATAAAGATTTATAACAAATTGAAAATATTGAACCAACCTTCATATGTTGTGAAAACCATTTTCATCCTTAAATAGTAGTGACTGTCACACTTTAGAGTAACACACAAAACTTGACAATGGCTAATTTGATCCCACTGCAACTCTGGGGAGTCGGACCATTCTATATTCACTATGTAAAATACCACATGTTTAAGTACACTTATCTGAAAATGAATTAAATATATTCAGTTAATTTGTTTGTAATATATTTTCTACACTTAAACCTTCAACTGATGTTCTATTATATATTTTTATTTTTACTTAAAAAAAGATAAAATATATTGTAGTATCTTTTTTGTGTAGTTTAAAATTTAAAAGACGTAAAATTAATAAATATAATTACTTATGATATAGATATAATGTGGGAAGCAACATAAAAAGCACGGACTTAATATCCTTATTAGTTTTTGAGATAAGTATCCTTATTTTCAATATAACCTATTTTTTTGACATAAAGACCATCCTCGTTGCCATTATGGCTGCCTCAAAGGACCAATCTAATAGTGTTCGAATGTCATTTGCATTTTTGTTCAAAATTTCATTATTTTGTACTATTATCAATCTTATTACTGCACATTGTTGAACTGTCATTCATTTGTGAGCAATTAACAAAATTTCAAATCATTCGCAAAATTGTGTTAAAATCGACTACAACATTTAAACTTTAAAGACAGGGAGGAAAGCAAACTAATGAAATGTTGCAATGACTTCGTATTTAAGCTTTTAATGTAAATAATATGTTATTTTCTGTAAAACTAAATAACTAACAGTTTTCCAATCTTACATTACAGGTAAATTAGTTAGTTGGTCAAATTAACCCTCTTTCTGCACTGTTTTTTTCTGCTCATAGTAATTAATCATTAATATTGGCTACATTAATAGGTTTATCTTTAAATCTAAAGCAGCACAGACATTTTATGTTATTACTTTTAGATATTTCTATCTCTACACATACATAACAATAACAATTAGATTACATAGAATGCTAGACTTTTATTATATTTCTTGCTAATCGATGCAATTTAGACTTTTTTTATACTCGTAACTATACTACTGATAGTTTTTAAATGCCATAAATAGTATTATAACTTGACTCTTGATAACTACTTTTTTATTGTCAAATATATTATTTTGTTAGATATTGCTAAAATTGAATAATTACACTAAGCTACGTATCGTGTAGTGCTTGCATTACTATCTATTTATTGCCAATAAAGTTATTCATTCTTAAGATATTTTGTTAAATTTATATGAAAGTAAAGTAAAATTGTGTGGTAAAATATTGCCGAGATGTTTCCCTCCATCAAACAACATCGTCGTTGTTGAAGACTTGTCACTTGAGGGGCTGCCTCTTACCACCAATCCCAGTCTTTGTTTCAGAGATTATGATGAACTGACAGCTTAAACATTCATTTATCTAAAATGCTGTTGAGATCTTCCTTAATAGAAAGGCACATTCAGATCACACAATTTTGTAACTATTTTCTTGTAATAATTGAAGCACTGACGTAATGTCACGAACAGGTGTATATCACAATGTTTCAACAGATGGCGTCTTGTATAATTTTAATAACTATAATGTTTTTTTATTTGACTTTCAACAAACGCCATTTTGTCAACATTAAAGAAAAAAACTTAACTATTTTTTTATCTTCCACTTATCTATTCAAATACATAGCGATACATTTCTTGACCTATATTTATTGAACGGTTTTTGCTCGAAATGTTGAATACTATGACCAAAAGAAGTTTGTGTTACTCTGTGTATAATTATATTACAAATATAATTTTCAATAGCCATTGATCTCGTATAATTAGAGATTAAGTTTATTCAATATTCAATTTAAATGAGGCCATTGCCACTTATAAAATGTTTATAAACTCATATATATATATATAATATATATATATATATTATATATGTATTATATATATTATATAAACCAAGAAATCGAAACTTTTACATTCGCTCCAAGTCAAAGTTGTCCTAGTGGTTGAAACTGAACAAAAACCAACTTCTAAAACTTTAATGTTATACTTTGTCTAGTATTTATATTTGACTATTTAAACTAAGATTATATGACTTGAAGGCTAAACACGCTAAATTGATATGACAACTCATTAAAATTTACAGTAATTAGTGTATACCAATACATAAAGTGAAACTTAGTGGCAGATATTCACCATTGCTACCTAAATGTTTTATTGTTATTAATATGTTACCTAAAAAGCGTTAGATTTTAGAAGTTACACGAAACGGAAGATGAACTGGAGCTAAGCTCATTATTCAGATCAAAATATGTTTGGCATCAAGAAATGAGTTAGTATATAAACCTGTATAATAAATTTACAATATACCTTTAATCTCATGCATACATTTTAACATTAAATACGATCGAGAAAATATTCAAATAATTAATAAAATTTAAATTAAATAAATTAGTTTTTTAATTAAATAAACTATAACTCATATTTTAATGTTAGACCTTGAATTAAATTAGGTGATTGGGAGGTTTACTCAAGTTTCATATTGTGAATAAATTTAATGTATACTAAAATAAAATGAATAGAAGATACTAATAACAATGTTATTAGTTTTGTGTAATTTTAAACGATGTTGCATTACATGTTTAATACTGGGAATCATCTATATCTATAGTACTGTAATTCGGGAATTCGGCTATTTAAAATAACCTTAGATCTAACAAAAATAAACATACGATGATAAAATATGTGCTAGGCTACACTACTGGATGAAAAATTCATAATAATTAAAATTAATATTTGTGGCAGAAAAAAACTTGTAACAGAGCTACGCAATGTGTAGATTCTACGTCTGCCCAATGAACTGTACAGAATCAGTATTAGCATTTTTATACTGGATGCGCTCAGATGGATATTTATTTAAAACACTCAGGAGATAATCCCCCCTCTATTATCGTCTTATTCCCAGACTTGCAGTATAAGGCGAGGAGTAGAATGCTGATACGCTAGCTGTATCAAATCTTAATGGACCATACATTTTACTGTACAATTGTAATCCACAATTTCTTCCACATTAAAAGTTATATTTATAAATACCTTTTTAAAAACGAACACTTATGTTTGAAGCTCATTGTTTAGTTTGAATTCAGTTAGGTGTAAGTTTTAAAATTGTTTATGAATTAAATCACTGATCGTTTCACGTACTAATAATATTTAGTATTGTAAAAATTTCTAGTAGTTAGTAACAATTGATTATCAAAAAGCCCCAATAATATAATTTTCACTATACAAATCAATAATATACGTATTACTTCTCATAAGCATATGCAAATATGATTAAGGAGTCAAAACAATCTTAAATTTACCTTAAAGTAATTTAATTTAGGATGTATAAACTAATTATGTTGAACCTTTACATTTATTAGTGATAATTAATTTTGTACTTTTTTATTATAAGGGAGATCAGATTTCTACATTTAGCTAGAGACTTTATTTGATGCATTTTTAATACATTTTATACAGACAGTGAGTTGAAAATGTATTAAATTATAACGGTCAAGCATGACATAATTATTTCTGGAGCCCTTAAACTATTCTTTACCTTAAGATACGGTATTTTCCATAAAAATGAACAAGTATGTATCTATCTGGAAGAATGTTATAATTTAGATTGTGTTTGGTGTGTAAATTTGGCAATGTAGAGTAAAACATATTAAATTTACAGAAATTCTATGTACACACATTCATAGGTTTACTTGATTACTATCATACGTTTTATTCTACATTTAAAACTCAGCAATGAAATCTCCCAACCATTTCCCACTATTGTGTTAGTTATGTATCCTCTTCGACTGAAACAGTCAGACCAGCAATTCTAAAGTATGGTTTCTGAAATGTTTTAAGAAGTCCGTGAAAAATATTAGTCACATTTAAACACTAATATAACTGAATCTGAATGAATTTATTTTGTCACAAAATTCTTCGACTGGTTAATGAACCTAATATCAATAATTCACATCTCTTAGGAAAACAGTACAAATTTAGTTCAGCAACCAAAAGGAAGTTCTATTTACGCTTCATTAAAATCGTAGAAGGAATACTTCAGACTGCAACACTCTTCACAGTTCGATCCGACGGCTAGACATACAAACCATTATAGTTGAATCATAGGGCTTATTAATGAATTCATTTGACTGAATATCTATGAGAATAGATTTCAGTCGTCTTGACTAAAAATTTCCGTACTGATATCTAGTAAGCCCTGCATGATAATTAACTACAGTTGAAACTTAAATAAAAAGAACTAAAATAAATTACATTAAGTGGTACCATTATAGAGGGTGCCCTGCAATAAAATATTTGGAATATACAAGTAATACATATTTTAAAATTAATATTCTATATCTGTATTTATTTATAAGCGCCTATACTGCTTTTATGTACATGCAAATACTGTATTGTACGAGGATAAGATGATAATTTAATTAGATATCTGGTATTAAACAATGTAATAGAATTTATATTACTATAACATCCTAGTAATAATCACATCAAACTAAACTTTAGACTAGGTCAAACCTAGTCAAAACTTCTTTCTCTGAGGCAGAGCTTGAAAGATTTATTAAAAAATTAGCGGAAACAGGAAAAGGAATGGGCAAAGTAACTAAAGTGACCCTCTGTCTCTTCAATTCAAAATATCGTGCCAATTGAATCGAGTTTTTTTGTTTATTTTTTTAGTTTCATTTTTTTTAGTTATGATAAGGATCTGAGAAATCTCTCATTAATTTTAGACCTATAAGTATCTTTCTTATTGCTTCAGGAGAGCCAGGAGTAAGCCCACCTCTTGTTTAGGTCTCATGAAGAGGGATATCAGATTGTATCTCAGTTATTAAAGAAGGGAGATAAAATAAATAAATAAATAAATAAAAATGCCTTTTATTTCCAAGCGTTTCTCAGTACAAGACTGTTTTTCAGAATAACTTAGGTCAATCCTTATAAATATTTAAAATAGGTGCAACAAACAATATTTAACAAAAACACACTAAACTTAACAGTAACTAAATAATGAACTAACTTAAACTACATGAATATTTTTATAAAAATCCTTTACTTTTATTCTAAATGAATCTAGTTTTACTCGTTTGAGGTTTTCGGGGAGGTCGTTGTACAATTTTGGGCCGAAGTAAGAGAAGCTCCTTCTACCCAATTCCAGGTTCACTTTTGGAAAGTGTAGCAAGTGCGTGACATGACGGGTTCTGTATTTTGAAACCTCCTCCTGGGATGAGAGCCTCCCGCTTAAGTACTGTGGCTCTCCGTTAGACAGAAACTTGTGAATTAAAATACAGGTCTGTATCCTGCACACAGTTTCCATCGGCAATAGGCCAACAGCATCTCGATAAGGAGAAACATGATCAAAGCGTTTCAATTTGAAAATAAAACGAATTGCGGAATTTTGAAGCTTCTGGATTCGCTCCTGGTCTCCCATCGAGATACTGTTGCCATAAGCAGGATAGCAATAGTAAAATACAGAGAAAACGAAAGCCTACATTAATTGCAGCCTAGCAGACTCCGGCAGCAGATCCCTAAACCTGTAGAGACCCCATAACCTGCCAATGGCACGCTGGATGGTATAAGTGACATGGCTGGAGAACGTAAGGTCCCTATCCAGCACTATGCCGAGAGTCTTCACGCTGTCACAAACAGCCAAACTCTCGCCACAGATCGTGACTTTTAGACCCCTGTCACTTAGGGCCTCCACAAGGTTGTGTGGGGCAAGATGAATCACAGTGCACTTGCTAACATTGAGTTTAAGGCCATTGTCATGCGACCACTGGCTGATTCTCTCTAGATCAGAGTTAATCCTCAGAAACGCCTCTTCCATGTTGCCAGGCGCATATGACAAGTGCAATTGTGAGTCATCTGCATATAGGTGTACTCCACTGTTTTGCACACATGAAGGAAAATCTGATGTGTACAGGTTGAAAAGAATTGGGCCCAGAAAACTTCCCTGAGGTACACCTCTACGTTTAACCCTAGAATGGTTAACGTAGAATGGTAGTCTCTCAGACGACGCAAGATATAAAAACCGGTCCAGGTGGCAGGTGCATGACGTGACCGACCCCCCAATACCAATACCTTCCCCCTGCCAGCCAAGGTCAATGCTGGTTAGGGTTTCATTTTGTTTCATTCACTTAGTTAATTTCAGTGAGACCATAGTAGTCTGGTAGAATACGCGTTACCGTTTATGTTACTTTTTTGTTCCTGAGTAAATATATGAAAAAAGCGAATGTAGTGTTAGTTTTTGTGATAATTTTTATTGTGGATGGTCAACTAACCATGGCTGATCCACTGAACACTAGTTTTGAAATAAGAGAAATACTATCTGAACTTGAACGAAGTGATTGTGATGAACAAGAAATTGATCATGATGAAAAGTTTTTTTTGATCATTTTGATCAACTCATTTGTTATTTATGTCCATCAGGCATTATCAAAAAAATTAAACCAATGACAAGAAGGGCATTTGCTAAAGAAATATGTGTTGAACTAACAACTCCGCACATTCAAGGAAGACAAAAACTGCCAAATTTATCAAGGAATCTCAAACGCAACATTGGAGATGTCGTTGGCCCATCAACATCTGAGGCTTAAAATGTTATTGAAGAAGCAGGAACAAGGAAGATTTGTGCAGTTTGCCCAGCGAAAAAATGGAGAATGACTCGATTCCAGTGCACAAAATGTTATAAGCATATTTGCTTGGAGCACCGAGGAATGCTGTGTGTAAAGTGTTCCAATAAAGACTGAAATCAACAAAAATCAGGAAACATGACCTTTAAGATGTAAATAATGTCATTTGTAAATAAATTTAATTTTAATTTAATTTTTATAAATTTGTATTAATTTTTTCCCTAAAGTAGTCTGTGAGACTACGCGTTACCAGTTATGTGACGCCTCAGCTCCCAACTTTGTAATCTGGCTCCTATCATCTAGATATGATTTGACCCAATCTATTACACTTTTGCCAAATCCATAATAATGCATCTTCGCCACCAGCAGTTCATGATTTATTGAATCAAACGCTTGAGAATAGTCAAGCATTACAACTGAGCTATATCTTCCTTGGTCTCTTTCATCGATCAGATCACTGAATAAGTTTACCAGGGCAGTGCACGTGCAGTGGCTTTTCCTAAAACCAGATTGTGTTTTTGGCAAAATGTTTTCTCTTTCCATATAATTAACAATTTGTCTTGTTGAAATTTTCTCGAGAATCTTGGATATTGCGGGTAATATCGATATGGGCCGTACCTGTTCGACACATTTAGGGGCTGCCACCTTTGGCAAAGGGTGTACAAGACTAATTTCCAGTTTTCAGGAAAAATCTCATTTATTAATGACTCGTTTATCAAATGTGTAATGGCCTCTATGGCATACGGACTCACAGCCTTGATCATATCTATTAAAACTTCATCACTCCCGACTGCTTTTGATTTAATTTCATTCATTGCTGATTTCACGTCGTCACTTGTTACTGTTGAAAAGATGAAATCATTTACCATTTCCTCTCGCCTATTTTCCTTAAAGAAGGCAATGTTTTCGGCACTTACTTCTTTTCTACACCCTATTTCAATAAAATACTTATTTATATCATCAATATTTAATTAAAGTGGGAAACCTTTATTTGTGTTATTTCCAACAACATTACATTTCTTTAGGCACGTCCAAAATTCTTTTGGATTTTTATTGGATGACAACGTTTTTGCAAAAAATACTTTCATAGTCCTCCACACTAATTTATTCAGGTTATTGCGAGCTCTCTTGTTATCTTTCCAATCATCACTGTCTCTGGTTTTCCAATATTTGTTTCGCAACTTATTCTTTAATTTGGTGTGTTTTATTATGATGTCATTTCTCCAAGGAGCTTTATCTTTGGTTACTTTTTTACGAACTATTGGGGCCTCATTATCAAACACAGTTTTTATATGAGTGGTGATAAACGTTTCAATGCTATTTACCCCTTGCATTTGAGTGACTTTTTTCCAATCAACTTCAGCAGTAGCACTGGCAGCTTTTGCCATTGGGTCAAATTTTGAAAAATCTCTATAGGTAATCATTTTTGGAATCTTTTTGCATTTCTTAAACACGATGGTGCAGCAAACCATTCTGTGGTTCGTAATCTTCGCCCCTTCATGGTCAAGAATACTAGTTGCATCATGACGCCGGTCCTCATGACTTCAGCCGACCTGTCCACTATCATGTGGTTTAACAAGGTGGCTGAAGTTGCTGTCACTCTGGTTGGCTCGTTAATTACTTGCTTTTTATTAGTTTCTTGCATGAGTCGGCGGAAATATTTTGCATCATTGCTTCATGTTGATAACAGATCAATATTTGAGTCACCTAGATACATAGCAGTATTCACCTCTAAGGCCAGATTAACAAAGAGTGAACGATACAAGACAGAAAGAGAGGTGTATCTCACATGAGGAGGCCTATAAACCACACATAATCCTAGCATCTGCCCCTTTACCTTCAAAAAAATCGAGAAATACTCTATACCAGGGTCCAAATCTTCAGTGAGTGTGAACTGTTCATACACAATACCGTCCTTAATGTAAAGGGCTACTCCACCACCAGCTGTGTTTCTTGAAAGACCTTGCACTCTGTCTTTTCGGTCCATCCGTAACATGGTGTACCCTGGTACAGAGAAGTTATCCGATGGAGTATCGGGGTGAAGCCAGGTCTCAGATACACCAAAAACGTCAAAGTCAAAATCACGCACCAAAGCGTTCAAGCGTCAAAACCTGTGTTCAACGATCTCATGTTGAGATGCGCGACTCTGAAGTGACCGTCCTTCCAATTTTCAATCAGTCAGTCTTCCGACAGTCCAGAACCATCTAAGCTTCCACCTGGGCCGTGGTTGCCATAGACGAAATTCCCGACTCCGGGAGACTGACTGGTAACAGACATGACCTCACCCGAAACCCCCAGGAACAGAGGCTGGCTCTACTTCCAGAGACTGCATGGCCGCTGCAATAGCTTTCACAAACAATGACCCCAAACGAGAGACAGCTCTTCTGTTGAAGTGCACCCCATCCCGTACGAGGTACCGTCTGGTGACACAAGTTTTTGCCTCTACAAATTCAACGCCAAAGTTGTTACACATGAGATCAAGTTGGTCGTTGAAATCGTGGAGAGCTTTGTAGCCAATATCTTGCCTGATTAAAACACTGCCCAAGAAAAGTTTTGAATTTGGCAAGTTGGTCTTGACAGTGTATAGAAGATCCGCCATGTCATGGAGGGCCTCACATTTACCCTGCCCGCCATTGTAGCCTGGACCCCCCCGATAACCCATTCTTAAGTTATTAGCACCAACATGGATATAAATAACAGACAAACTTACCCCTACATTACTTAGAAGTCTAGCCTTAATGTCTAAATTTTCCCTCCAGGGCAACATTCGAGATAGGCACCTCGATTTACACATTTCCTGCTCGATTGTCGTAGATGAGAATCACCTATCATCAACACATGTCCAAAGTTTGTGCTGCCATCTGAGGGTGGGGTGGCAGAAGGTGTGGGTGTGTCAGGGGGGCTGCAATGGACAACAGTCGGAGGGGAGTTTCTCGGCATAGGGGTCTTGACTTCTGCATCTTGGCTCGCATCTGCCAAGGTCAGTTCCCCCAAGAGGCTTTCATTTACTGAAGTCCGCCTTTGCTTCACCCGCGACTCTGCTTGTCTCAAATCGACCCGGAGACACTTTGAATTCCGCCACCAGCACCTCTAATGAACTCAGGAGGCCCTGGCGTTTCCGCTGTCAGCGTGGCGATCTTCTCCCGACTCTCCAGGATCAGCCTGTCGGTGTCCACCACCTCACTGTTGACGACTCTCTACTGCAACCTCGCATTCTCCTCCCTGCACTGAGCCAGCTGTGTACTGAGTTTGTGGATCTCTGCGTCACTCTGCTCCTCCATCTCGCAGCACTCAACAGCCTTCCCCTTGTAACTGTCATTGAGGGACATGCAGCGGCGCTCAGCAGTGGATAGGTAATCACGGAGTGTCTCCACTTCGTCCCTCATGTCACAATTTAACTTTGCTAAGCTGTTCAGCATCGCCATCACTGCAGCAATATGAGGCACCAGTTTCTCAATCGCCTCTTCCCCATAAGTGGCCTTTGTGGAACGCAATTCCCTGTACAAATGTGATACAAGGTCCACAGCTTCCTGGTCCATAAACTGCAAGTTATCAATGACACTAAGGAGATCAGCTCTGTTCCAGCTTTTCTAGTTCTTCCAGCTTCTTCAGTCAAAACGGGCAGGGCATAGCACCCCCTCATGACCAGGCTAGCAACATACTTTACCAATAAGGGAGCTCTATCGACTTCAATAGTCATTCTGTTCAGTTGACTTGACTCATCGATCCACCATTCCACCCCAATATCTCGACATTTGTCAGCCATTAATGGATGTCCATAAGTATCGAAAGATATAAGTGACACATTGGTTTTGGCTCTCTCCAGTTGTAGAACTAAGCTATCCATAAGTGAACCCTCCTGGGGATGACAATCACTTACCAGAAACTGAAATTAAAAATTATTATTGTTGAGAATTAAACGCCGAATTTTACTTCGATTAGCATTCTTCGATAACCCTCTGCCTTTATTTCACTTTTTTTTTAGTCTCAGACCTCTTAGACATTTCAATATGACAACAGAATAATAACCGCATATGAATAGAAGAATGTAAATACTTTCCTTTCACGAGAACTAAACCATAACAATTTCACTATTTTACAGCAGAGGATATGACATCCTTAGCAAGAGTAAGAGTTAAAGTTTTGCTGTTGTACTCAGCTTTCTCCACATAAACAGAACATAACGGTAAAGAACCACCGAGTCTATAAAACCAATGAACTGAGTTTAAACTGCTAAGGTTTTCCAGTCCTGATCATTTATTTTTTCAGTACTTTTTGGTCTTGTGGCATATTATAATTTCTCTTTATTTGCTGGTATTATAAAATATGTAACCAATAAAAGAAATTATACAATTAATGACTTGGAGGTCAGAGCTAGACCTAACCCAGTTTGTGAATACAACAGCATTCAGATCAGGCATAATCCCTCCGAAGGGACTGAAACCACAAACATATCATTACACTGTATGCTTATTACATGAAGTTAAATTATTCAATGAGTTGCTTATAAATATAAAATGAGAATAACTCATTTTTCAGACCAACATACGTTGCTATAATTTTTAGAATTATGAATTACTTGTAGCCTGTACTACGTTCAAACAAAATACAAGAAAACAAAAGTCAGTTGGTATAGAATTATTGTGTATTTTTATTTAGTTTTTTCTCAGTCTTCATGTTTTTTCAACAAAAATACCCATAGCTTAACATGGATTATTGCATTATTGGCTAAAAGCCTTAACGAAAGCTATCATTAAACGAGCTGAAAAGTTCAATTTTTTCTGTCTGCTTGTCCACATATTTGAAAAATGAACAGACATGTAGTTTTGAAGTTTTGCATGAGGCTATATTTCTATACAAAGAACGTTGAGTTCGTTGATGAGGCATATTAATCCATGGAATTCAGCTGGAGGATTACGAATAATTTTGTATTGGTTTTATGTGTAACGACGATGGCAACGAGAAAATTGTAGAATAAACCAAGTTTAAACTCTAACTAACTCATATCATATTTCACTAAGTGCTGTTTGTTGAATTGGCCGGTAAGGCTTTCGTTAAAGTCTATATTGTCCTACGATATTTTATTGTATTGGTTTGGATGGTTATATACAATACAGGATACGGTGCATGCTCCTCTATGGGATATGACTGAGCGTTAGGAAAGCTTGTAACTCATCACGATATCTCGAGTAAATTGTGCTATAAACTTTAAAGTTTCTATAAATTTGCTAAGGTATCACTAAGGGAAAATTCCCCTTCTTTCTGTATATTTGCCTGTGTGTTGTCATTCAGCTACATACCACAAAAACGTTGAGCTACAGACTTTAAAAATGTGTATAATATTTTGTATTTAGTGGCTTTTCTACATAAGCAACATCGTGTTTGGTGATGGGGAAGCAGTTGAGCCTTTACATACCCTAACTATCTGCAAGATATATCTAGAACAACTTCATCTATAGACATGATTGTTCTAAACATATACAAGAATGAGTTCGCTGAAGGTTATACTCATGAAATTTGACTCAGTATGATTGAGGTACTACTGACTGAAACTCAGAAGGCAGACAGATTTCCTCCTATGTTTGCTAGGAAAATAACTGTAAATATTAATTTTATATCTGAGATCTATTTGTATCTCTGTCTGTAGGACATCTTTGGAGATAAATTATTTACAGACTTGAGCTAGGCCTACTGTGCGATACGCGTTGACGTGTTGTACTCCTACCTTGTTTATATTGTTAGCGAACTCTAAAATAAATAAAACTTTTATAGATTACGTGACACACACAATGGGTTTGATAAATGTTTTAATCACATGCTAATATTTAATAATAAAGTAAGATATGTTGCAAATACAGCCCAAATGACACATGATTATACACATGATTTATTCTCTACATAAAACAATTTTAAATTATAAATATTCTTAACATAATCTAAAATCGTATAGGAAAAGTTCTAAACCTTTATTAATAACATACATCGTAATTAGGGAACGGATTAAGCCTCTTTTAGTTTAAGCCAAGGATTGAAAGAAAAATAATAATAAAATGTATTAAGAATATATATACTGCCTCAAAATATCTATTTTATCATTACTGCTTAGTATTTTTAACTCGTTTATAGTGTAAAATATAATTTCATTGTAAATTTGGTGTATATTTGTATCGATTGTCTCTCATTCTCAGTGGACTGCTCTTACTGTAAAGGATATGACGTAGAATCAGGTGATTGCTCCCTATTAGTTAAAATACCCCTGTAGATTTTAATTTTATCACGTGAAATCACATTATTGTTCGGCATGGCGTCCCTGACCATGCTCCAGCCTTCTTAAATCCAAACTATGAATCCGTTTGGGGTGTATGTCGACCTCTTTCCTCGTTTTTACCGGGCACATATTTCTTAACTCTTTTTATCTGTGTAAAACTCACCACCTTTATCATACAATGTGCGGGGATATTTCTTGACTCGCTTTACGTTTTATGGAGTGCGCTTTTGTGACTCTGTAAAGATCTGGATTCCTATGCAACTACTAAATGTGTCTATATACAGTGTGTTGACACAATGGGGATCTTTTAGGGCAATTCGACATCTCAGCCGTGCCGCACTGTGCGTTTAACAGATGAAGATATAGGCGAGCGTTATTATTTCTGTATTCAATCTCTTTGCTCTCTATAATTATTGCTCTTCCTATTGAATTTTGTTTAATTTGTTCTTTGGAACAATTATCAAGCTGGATCGTAGATCAAGTACAATATTTCAAATTTATTGTTTTAATCTTGTAGTTTTCTAATGGACTATGCATTGTCGAAAATTACAAGAGCCTTGTATACTTGTAACAATTATTTATGCACTTTAAAAGATGAAACGATACTTGTATTGTACTACCTGTTCTGTCAAGCAAAACGTACTTAGACATAATACTTATTGTATGCGATTATTTTCCCCCGTAAATGTTTGAATGGAATTGCTTGGTAAAATTTTCATTTTCGATGTATTTTATGCTTCTCCGTTTTGTGTTGCTTCGGTGTCGTCTGCAAATTTCATTGAAACTAACCTATGAGGTCAAACTGACATTTGTAAGTCACTCAAGAGCAAAATGTACTGTATAATTTAATGTTTTGTGTTTATTTAGGTATTCTATTTATCCACGATATTATTTGATATTAACATACAAAAACATATAAAATTTGTATAACTATGTACTAATTTTCCAATCCCATACAATAAATTATGAATGAACGTTAAGATTGTAAAAAGCCTACGCATTATCGATTAATTATTTGATTTGTCATGATTTGGTAAAATTAATGTACAGCTTTACCACATATATCGTTATAAATTGTATCAATATTTCAGAGCAAATATAACATTTAATAATGTACTGTGAAGATTTAGAAACTTTATTTCTGTTACAAACATATTCTGAAAGGTATAATAACATTTATTCTTTCAAATGCAAGTAAAAATACAAAAATATTTGTATCCAAACAATTTCAGTTTATTTTGAATAAAGTTACTAACGTAGAAAATACAATATAATATGGAAAACGAGTTTTTGAAGGGACACATAGGCTAACAGCGAGAAAATCACGACTCCATACAGTCACGTGACTTCACGCCTTGTCACTGTCGCCGATTGGTGTAGTCAGTGATTGCGCGACTCTGACACGAATGTCAAAGGGAAAACTGTAATGTAATCATTCTAATGACCAAATTGACGACCAAGCTCGTGAGTGTCACAGTTTTCTCTGTTGTACATTAATTTGCTTGTTGCAGTGTTGAAAAAATTGTAGCTGATGTTTTGATTAAATAAATTCTATGTATCGCAATATTTTTCTAGCCTACTGACATATCACATACTTTCTAAAGATATGCGAATATTTTCAACAACAAATGAAGCCTCTGCAGTATTTGTCTTTTGTTATACTATCTAAGATAACTTCTTAATATCTCGATATCCATGTCTGAGGGAAGAAATTGACCTATTCAACTTATGACTGAAACACTATTATTCACTAATGAATGTTTTATAACAGATTAACACATTTATGTGATATTTGTTTAATAGTAAGAAAGTCCCCAGGATTTTGTTGTTTGATTTTCTTTTTTTAATTTTAAAATGAAGGAAGATCTAACGGAATAAAGCAGCTGTAGTGAGATGGGTTGATTCAAGTGCTGACTTGTAGCTCCAGGTCACCTTCCGCTCAATGCAACGTCTGACATTTGACTATGTCACAGACATAACTCCTGTAACTTGAGTTAATGTTCGTCAGACAGGAAGGTAAAATGGATCTAAAATCAACACTCACACAAAAGTATTCCTGCAAAAATTTGATGAAACGTCTTCTACCAGCATGTCTGCAACTCTTCAACAAGATATAATATTTTTGACAAGATATAATTGTCAATGTTATGTAACATGGAATGACGAACTATAGGTTGTTGATGCTACATGTCATACAACAATTTTCTAAATAGCTGTATTTGTTGATATTCCCTCTATAAGATGGGAATGTGTTGTCTCATTCTCAAAACCTATATGTCAGGTAACCATTTAAATAATCAACATGTCATACAGTATTACCTGACTTCTTATAGCTGTCAATTTTATATTAGTTTGCCTGAATAGCATTTATTGTCGATTTATGTCTTCTCAGGGCTAGGTGAAAACCTATTAATTCTTCAAGAATAGTATCTGTAAGATTTTCCTCAGATTATGGAAAAGTTTTAAAGCATTGCTTGACTAGCTAAAGCTGTTCATCTCATAAAGCATTGCCCTTATAGCCGTAGTTATTACGTCAAATAATATTGGCTATAGTGTTAGCGATACAAACTCTTCGAGTGCAACGTGATTATCTTTTGTGTCCCTAGGCTCATCTTGAAGTGTTGTAAGATGAGTTACTCAAGATCTGTTATTCAAATAACAAAAATGATGGCCACCTTCATCACCATTAACAGAAATATGTAATATTGTTTATAGATAGTGTATACTATGTTTTAAAATAAAGTATCAATTAGTAACGAATAGCTTATGTTATATAAAAATCAAATCAAATCAAAATCAAAAAACATCTTTATTTCCATTATGGTACAAAAGGTTTTTTTAAATCATAGGAGCATTATTTTAAATTTATAATATAAAATTACTTATTGTAATTAACACCAAGACATAAAACTGAAAACAAATTAAATACTTATATATATATATATATATATATATATATATATACATATACATACATAGAGCATTGTATAGACTGCTCTAATGATTATGGAAATGTTTCCTCACATAGGTGCATAGCACCTGTGCGTGAGAGAATGAGTCCCATAAATTCATAGCCAAAACTAATTAGGTGACGAGTAATTAGATACGGCTATAATCGTTAGTACAAGTCAAACTACGGTTAAATGATGCCATCTTAGAATTATTTACCACAATTAACAACGAAGTTATAGAAATATGAGTAGCATTGTACTCCAATTAATGCAGCTTCAGACTGTTATTGTGCAATAATGAAGGTCAGGATGATAATAAAAGTGAAAGAACAAAGATGATTCTGAAAGCTATGCTCAGGAGACCGAGTTACAGTCGGCAATGTCAGAGTTTTCTTTCCTGACAGACTGAAAATAACGTCCCGAGAGTACTCAGTTTCAATAGCAGTTTATCTTCTCTGTAATTGTTTGCATTCTTCAGGACTTTACTCAGTTTATAGGAATAAGAGTAATCCGGGATGATATAATATATTGTTTAGTAAAATATAAGATATTTTCTTGGATATCTAGTATAAGGGAAGTAAGCAGTAAAAAGTTTAAACCTAATATTGAAATGATACATTATTTTTTATGTCATTAATTCAAGTATATCTCACGTGAAAAATGTTGTTTTCTTATATTGCAATAAAGGAAAACAGCCTCATTTTTTAATCGTAGATAATGCAGTACAACATTAAACAATTAAAAAATCTGTAAATATCCTCGTTACGAAGTTATTTGCGGTTATTTTTTTTTTCTCCAATCATAACTTCCAAAGTATCAGAACTACCACAACTGTTAAATTTAAACATAAAATCCAAGTCTGAATCCAAAAACCAATTATGGCAGTTATATATGAAATATATTATTATAATTATATGATAACTGGCATCATTTGTATTTGACTCAAACTACAGTAAACGTACTAATGAGATATCATTAGCACAGAGACTTATGAGTTTGTCAGCCAATAAAAATTAATAAACCTTCTATTTCAAGATGATGACCATTCCTATTCGTTCTAATCTGAAATAATTTTAATTATTTCTCCTATTAGAACCTAAATGAAGGTTTTAGAGTTTCTTATGGCAATTCGAGAATTGTACTCATTACATACAACTCTTATGCAAATTTATACACCCTGAAGATATTCTGGAAACTATAATTAAATGGTCACTATTTTGCACATTAACAAATAAATCAAAGTAAAAAATTAAAGAATGTCTTATTTTACCAGGCGAAGTTAGGGCTAAGAAGCCCTCTCTAACACTTAACCTGGGGGACCAACGGCTTAAAGGTGACTTCCGAACCACCACCAATGGCCGGGCAGGCGGGCCGCTTGTAAGGACAGGATCGCTCAGCGGTCACCTGTCCAAGCAGCGGCCACGCTCGGCGTTGCTTGATCTGGTTATCTTGCGATAACCGCCGTACCCACTACACTGCGCCATTGGCATCATGATTGCTTAAATCATTGTTGTTAAGCTAATTATTGGTTGCGTCGTTCACTTGCTGTGCTCAAAAAACAGTTTATAGTCAACATTTTCAGGCTGTCACAGCTTCCACATTAGTACCTGCAACGGAAAATTCGTTACATAAAATCTGCAAAACAAATTTTCTATTTCCTAAATGTTATTAACACCAGGAATTATAAGTTAATAATCTGATAAATACTATATTTAAAAACTTTCCTCGTGCCTTTCGTCAAATAATTCATAAAAGACCGATCTTTGTAATGTCGTTAGAAGATAATTTTTATTCTACTAGTGGGGTGGTTGGTAAACCTGAATGGTTAAAATCCACTGATATTTTATTGCACAATGTAAGGATCAAAGTTTTAGTCAAACATATAAAATGCCTTACAAGAACAATCTAAAATGACTGTTAATGAATGTTTTTGGAATGATTAGCAAAGTAGCATGTTAGTATCAAAATATGTCATATTTTATAATAATATAAAATAACATCTAATTTGATATAGAACAGTATAAAAATAACTACACAATTGCATTTTGTAACTCAAATTAGTGTACTTTAAGTAAAAATAATACAATAAGTAAGAAATTTGTACCCAGAAAGATAAATTGGCATTTATGGACATATCCGCTTGGCCGCAACGTTAACTAGACTAAGCGTCAGTGAATGTTTTATTTGGGGACAAATAACCGATTCAATCAACCCCCCAAGTCGTTTACAAGACATTAGAGAGAATTGTCGTTTCATTTAGAAGTATCAACAGTCATTCTCTGACAAGATAAACACGCAGTGTTGAAAATCGTTGCGATATAGATAAGAGCCATTATGAAAACCTTTTTAAATTAAAGGTATTTCATAAACAATTACATTCCTAAGACAAAAGGCATTAAAGTATTTGTTTAACTCTTTTTTAAGTCAGAGTAAACCAAGATGAGTTAAAGAATTAATTTGTTTGTTTATTTATTTTGATATGATGTTTTTAATTTAATTTAATAAGATTATAAACATATATTTTAACTAACATTTTGAAATGTCAGAAATTACACTTTTTAGACTGACATTATCAAAAAGTTTTCATCTTTCACTAAGCGGCTGAACCCAATACTAATTGCAGTGAGCTGTCAAATTGTTTTTAAACTATCATTCAGGGTTACTAACAATCAGAGTATTAGAATAGATATGCACATCTAATAACCTTACACAATAAGGGTCTTCATGAACTATTTGAAGAAACCCACGAGGTTTTAAGCGGATTTGTTTAAATAGGAAAGAATCTTGACCTATTAACATCAATCCTTTTCTTAACTAACATAGAGACTTTAAAAACTTAAAAAAGATAAAGTATTTAATAATAAAAAAAAACAATGTATATGAGCGTAAACATTGAGTCGTCACTGCAGGTATTCATCCTGTTTTATTAATTAGACCATGAATCATACGACTTCATATTCCATACTACTCATACTTCTCACTCTACTTTAATCGACACTCTATTAATCAAGATGTCTCTGATAGTGAGCTTTACTTCAAACTACCGTGCAATGAATAAAGAGTATTAAATGACTACAGCCTGCTTAGAGACCTACTGTTCTATAACTACAGCTTCTAAAAAACGTGTTACGTGTGTTATAGAATCTTACTTTATCCCGGACAGTGAACACTTTTAGAGGAGCTTCATGAAATTGATCTGTTACATTAGGATATAAAATATTGTTTCTCAGAGATTTTAGTTTTTGATAAGAAATACATTGTTTTAACTTGTTAGAAATATTAAAAAAATTTCATGATATGCAGATAAAAAGTGTAAAAAATTCGGGTAGGTTTTGTATATGGTATAGGCTATCTAATGTGGCTTATGGAGACAATAACTGATCCAAAAAAACAAAACAAAAATTAAAACCTTGCTGAAAATTTTATTTATACCAATCTCGGGTAATTCCTGGGCCAAAGTGGTATACCATGTCATTCAAATATGATGGCCCTTTAAACTTCCTTATTTATAAATCCAAAGAAAAGAATAAAAAGTGGAATCTTTGAAAAAAATGTCCAAAAATTGTTTGATAAAATAATTTTGTATCTCGGTTGTATATTGAAAATATAAATCACATAAGTATTTAACAAGAAATAAATTATTTATTTTCTAGTTATCAGAAAGTCTACCTACTTCCTTCAAGTTGTTTGGAAGGACCATTTAAATATGATTATGAAAGGAGTGAATGGACGGAAAACATGCTAGTGTAATATAACATTTATTTAGCGACACCAATATCTTGAACTGTTCTACTTTTTCTGTAACCTATATGGATAACTGGTCAAGATATGTGTTAAGGACGTAACCTGAAATTCAAATAAAATCTAGAACAGTGTAACTATTCAATCGACCAAAATTGCGTTATAATTTGAAAATGACAATACAAGCTCCTCTGTCGCAGGCAGTTGGAGAATTTAACAGTGTTCAAAACTATAGTTATTACATCTAATGTTGAAAATGACAATACAAGCTCCTCTGTCGCAAGCAGTTGGAGAGTTTAACAGTGTTCAAAACTGTAGTTATTACATCTAATGTTGAAAAATGACAATACAAGCTCCTCTGTCGCAAGCAGTTGGAGAGTTTAACAGTGTTCAAAAACTATAGTTATTACATCTAATGTTGAAAATGACAATACAAGCTCCTCTGTCGCAAGCAGTGTTGGAGAGTTTAACAGTGTTCAAAACTATAGTTATTACATCTAATGCTGAAAATTATGACATTAGAAGTAATTAATAAAATAAATAATAATAAAATAAACCTAATATGTACTAATTACAGAATACTAATTTAGGTTAATTATGGTTAAGTGTACAAAAAAGAGCGAACAATAAGTTATTGTGTATTGGCGGTCGGTTTGGGCAGACAGCCGTTCTACTACCACCCATATTTTAGTAATAATTTGAACAGTTTAAGACTCTACAGTGATATTTTTAGTAATATAATTTAAATATAAGTTATTTATTTTATAATGGGGTCTAAGGCACCGGAAAATTGTGGTATTTGTGAGAAAAACTTCCAAAAACTGGTGACTATGCTTTGTGCTCGAGCTGTGGCAATGGCCCTTCATCTCGACACTTGTAGTATAAAGGAGAAAAACCTGGAACAAATATGTCTGTGGCCACGCAGGCTACGTGGGTGCAGGAAGCAGAAGAAAGGTTCAACATCTCAGTTAGATGATGAAGAGAACATCCTAACCTCCAACTCCGACAACACTTTTGAGGTTAGTAGCCTAGGTGTACAGAGGGCAATTCTAGCCAAAGTCAATTCTCTAGTGGACATGAGGGCTAAGGTTGATAGCATTGAAGAGTCCATGAAATTTATAGCTGATAAATATGACTCCTGCTGGCAGAAGCCCATGGGTCTGCGTAAAGAAAATGGAGAGCTGAGGGCTAGGGTAGAGGTGCTGGAGAAGAAAGAGAAATCAAGTAAAGAGGTGATTAGCAATCTCTCTAGTGACTTAGCCGATCTAGACCAGTACGGGAAGACGGTTAAATCTCGAGATTCATAGGTTGAAAGTAGTTGGCGATCCCAGGGAAGAAAATCTTTTAAACGTACTTGAGAAATTATCCAAATGACATCGGTATTGATTGTAAGCCTGAAGACATCCATCAGGCCCACCCCCTTCAGCCGAGGAGAGATGGAAAGCCTCCCACAATCATCGTTCAGTACTACTCCATGACATCAAGGGGACCTCTGGCTGAAGAATGGAAGAAGGGCCAATATAAGTGATGTGTACTTTAATGAGAACCTATGCCCGCAGTACAGACAATTACTTCGAGAGGCTAAACTTATAGCTAAGACACATAATTTTAGGTTTGTCTGGTTTAGTGGCGGGCGAATACTGGCAAAAAAGGGGAAAATGACAAAGATGTATTGGATATCAAATCTTGGAATGGACCTCAGCAAAATTGTGTAGGCCTAACATCAGTGTTGCTGGGGCCTATAGTAATATTTCAAATTACACTTTTTTTGCCGGTAATGGTACAGTACGTCTTAATTTATTGTTTTATGTTCCTTTTCTTCTCATTAAATATTAGTTTTTTTGCAGGTATTTAATTGCTTTAATTGTTTGTGTTTCTGTGTTCATGGTTTGAATTTGTTATTGTTTGTTGTTGGGTATTGTTTGGCTGATCAGAGTCATGGGGATAATCCTACATATGGTCTATATAGCCTTTGTTATGTTGGTTGATATTTTTCATTGTCTGTTACAGTTAGGGTGTTATAATTTTGGGTCTTGTTGTTTATTGTTGTGTAGGCTACTGTGTTATTATATTTATTCTGTCATTTTTTTTGTTGTTTGCTCAAATCTTTCATGGGATGTGGATTTAACTGATGAACGTTTACTATTCAATAGTTATAACAATTTTGATGAGTGGCTATACCACAGTAAATAGGAAAGTTCACAGTCTTGACATAGTCTACCTAAACATTAGGTCATTAATAAAGCACTGGGATACTTTAATTTTGCATTTGGTGACAGGTAAAATAAAGTTTGACGTGCTAGTATTGGCAGAGTTTTCTTGCGACGAACCACGAGCTAGCCCTATTCAATATCCTAGGTTATACTAGAGTAAGTAAATTAAGAGAGAACAAGGGGGGAGGGGGACTGGGCAATGTTTATCAATGCAAAACACTCTTAACTTTTCACTCATTACACTGGATAACATTAGCAACTTTATGGAACATTATCACAGTCGATTTGGAGCTGATAGGGTCGAGAGATAACTACACAGTAGCACTACACGCAGTTTATAGACCACCCACATCATCTAGCGGTTTTTACCTCCAGCTGGCCACACAAGAGTTTAATATGGCCCTGACTGCTATTAAAATTCATAAAAATATGATTCTGATAGGAGATGTAAATGTTAATACTACAATGACTAGCAATGATTTAAATACCTTAGAATATGAAGCGGTACTAGCAGACCTAGGCCTAGACAGAGGCATATGGGATTATACAAGGGAAGAAATAAGGGTAGGAAGTTTAGTCAGATCATGCATCATCGATCATATTTATTACTCGCTGGAAAGTCTGTGGAAAGAATATTATACGGGCGTAGTAAAAGTAAAGATCTCTGATAATTACCCGGTAGTGGCCAGGATAGAACTATCTGGAGGAAGAGAGGGAGACACAGAGAATGGAAAAATTATAAGGCTAAATGATAGACAAGTAAGGATAAAGGCTGGAGGAGGAACAATGGACAGTGGACGGGTATAATACTGTGAATGAAGGATGTGATAAACTTATTAAGAAATTTGCAAAGATTTATGAGGAAAGCACGATTACAATAGACAGGAAAAGTGGGAGGGACAGAGAACGGAGTCAAGCTCGTAGTAAATGGCCTATTAAACATTGGATGAATTCAAGAACTCCTAAATTTACTAAAGGAAAGAGATTCGAATATTTAGATTATGGAAAGGGGACCCCTCAAACCATAGACATAGAGATTTATATAAACGATTAAGAAATAGATTGAACAATATGATTAAAAAAGAAAAAAAAAATGCCCTACTATAAAAATATATTTGAAAAGAAACAAAAAATAAACACAAGGAAAAGTATGGGAAAACATTAACCTTTTACTCGGCAGAAACAAAAAAGGGAATGTAGATAAAAGCTATTGAAATAGGCATGTGTAAAACTTTGAGTATAATAATTGAGATTGTAAATTGTTTTGCTCAATACTATGTTGAAGGAGTGGATAATCTAAAGCATTTCTGTGGGTATGTAGATGTAGAAAATATTTCCACTAGAAATGAGACCAACGAAGAGCTAAGACATAATTTTTTATATACCAAAAAGCTACACCTGAAAAGATCATGGCTTTAATTAAAAAATATGAACTCTGACAAATCCCCAGGTATAGACAACATACGAATGAAAGATTTGAAAATAGTAATGGGGGAAAATAGCTGAACCCTTAGCAACGCTTATTAACACTTCAATTTCTCAAAGGTGATTTTCCAAACTGCCTAAAAAAAAATCTGTAATCCGACCGATCTATAAGAATAAATCCAAGAATGAGTTTAGAAATTATAGACTATCGCTACACTGCCCTCTATAGAGAAGATACTGGAGAAATATGTCCTAGATAGCTTGAATAAAATATCTATCAGAGAGTAATATACTAAATGATAAACAATTTGGTTTCCGGAAAAAGCGCAGTACTGTTCAAGCATTGGAGGAGTTTGTAAACGTGTTGAATTATGGAATGGATAACAGACTTCATTAGCTTATGCTTATTTATAGATTTTTGTAAGGCCTTCGAAACTATAGAATGCAGTCATATCGTAGCTTCTATGTACAAAATAGGTGTAAGGGGGTCTCTACCTCAGATGGTTCACAAGCTATCTAAGGACAGAAGCTTTGTCGTTTAAGCAGTAGGCGTGCTGAGTGAAGAGAAGAATACAAAATATGGGGTGCCTCAGGGAAGCCAGATCGGACCAGCTCTGTTTAATATTTATCTAAACGAAATATTGAATAAAATTACAATGTGTGAGATTTTTGCATACGCAGATGATGTGGTATTGGTGACACAGCATAAAAAACTTACAGAGAGTACAAGATATTTTACAGGAGGAATTTAAGAATTTAACTAAGTGGAGTCATGACAAAGGGACTTATTGTTAACAAAGAAAAGACTAGCATCATGCATATTATGTCCTAAGAACATGAAAATTAATATTGATATAAGTTATTAAATAACATAGCTGTAAGTGCCTGCATGCATGAGCAGAGCTTGTGTGAATGTGAGAATATAGCCATGGTTCAGAGTACATCATATCTAGGTCTGATTGTTAGATAATAAATTAACGTGGAGTGATCATGTGAGTAGATTGCACAGAAAGCTATGTCCCGGCACTGCCATGATGCATAAACTTAGAAATAAACTTAGTGAGAATGCAAAAACTAAGCCGTTTACAAAGCATTGATTGAGTCACATATAAGATATGGTGTATCTGTGTGGGGAACAGCAGCAGTAAGCCATTTAAAATATAATAGCTGGTCTTCAAAAAAAATGTTTAAGGGCACTGTTTGGTAACGGCTTTGATCAAAACCTAGGTATAGGAGAATATATGTACAGTTATGCTGGACAACTAACGCCAACGGGTTTGTACACGTTAAATATCATGACAAAATATTATGGCAATATGGGAATTTTAAAAAAAGGATAGAAGGAAATTTAACACAAGGAATGTTATTAAATATGTCACACCTATTCCCAACACCGTGTTACGGGCGGATATTGCCGAATTATATAGTCCCAAAGTTATTTATGCATTGCCGGATGAAATTGAGAATATACCACACTTAAAGACTTACAAAAAATGTATTGAACTATGGCTATTAAACTGAGATTTACCTGAGAAAGAAAACCGCAATGGCGTAATAGTGATGAAACACCGACAACTTGCTTTGGATCACTGTGGAAATACCGGTTCACTGACACACATTGGATATATACCATATGCATATATACACAGTGGACATCACTCTGGTGCACTGAATGACGTGACAAGTGACACAAAACACTGAACACTGCGTATCGTGGGCCTGCAGTTAAATGGATTATTATATTAATTGTAACATTGTTATTTTCGCTGATAATTTATTGTTACTCGTTATCTATTTATAGATTATATTGTTGGCTATTTGAAATTATATCATAGTGTTAATCAACTGATATTTAAAGCTTTGAGAGCACAGTTTTGGAAGTAAATAAATTATTCTGACATTGTTGTTTATATATTAAATATTTATTGTAAATCGTTTCATTAGTGGTTTATCTGTATTTTATGCTTGGTGATTTTGTTGTACCGTTGATACTCTAGCTTTAAAAATAAATTGATTAACATGTTAGTTTTCATATTTTTATTAGTTTTTTTAAGAATGTTATTTATGGTTTCTGTTTTCTCTCTCCGTTGTTAGTGGCGATGAATGGCTAATAAACCTCACAGGGAGCACCACAGCACGGTTTTGCGCACACACATATTTAACCCAATTGGACAATTTAAACACACTAGCATTGACAACACACTATAACTAACGCACACAAACACCGACACCGTGAACACTACAAGGGGAGCACACACACACAGTACCGCGCGCCGGAGTTCCCGTTACCTCCTCAGTCATGTTAAAGCGAGTAGCGGATTGAGTACCGCACTGTCCACTCTAGAAAACATATTGGAATTTGACTGAGGGCAGGTTTTATTTGCTTATTTGTTTAGAGATAAGGAGATTTGGGAATTCCATTAAGCCGGCGTTGTCAGATTTCCTGATGACAGGGTTGCGATTCGTCGTTGCTGAGGGAAGAATTAATTAGGATTTTTAGGGGACTCAAATATGCGTTTGATTTTAAACTATTAATATTAAGTATTATTTAAAAAAATTTTACTATTTCGATCAAATTTACCACACATTACCAAGATATCTAAGCTAGTGCCTGCCCTAAACCGCGAATTTGAGTTTATAGTTTAGTAAATTAAAAGAAAGTTAAAAGTTGAATATTTGTATCAATGTGTTCTATATACTTTTTTCAAGTGGTCCTCACCGACAAGTTTTGTTGAACTTGGTGAGGCCAAGACTATGTAAAAACAACTGTTTATAAATAAAATAAAATAAATAAATAAATATGTTATGTACTTATCTACAGAACTGGTACTAATTAACTGATCGTGATCTGGTACTAATTCAGCTGTATTCTGATACAAAATAAGAAAAATATTATTTCCTTCTTGTATGGTGAAATAAAAAGCTTTAGTCATTCACGCATTCCTAAAATTTATTTTTAATTTAATATAAATAAAAGAAACAGCGATTTTAATCGTACTTTTGATTATATTAGTTGCACAGAAGATAATATAGTGAATTGCAATAACAAAATATTAAAAATATTAGGCTTTGAAAGAACACATTTACTAAATCATTTGACTAGATCTTAGAAGAACTTTACACATACTTTTGGACGCAGTAAAAAATTATACCCGATATTCTAGTGCTCTCATTGTTTTATAAGGTGCAAAATTAAGTGCACTACGATGCTTAGACTTGAAATACAGTGGTGTTTATTGCAGTGGATAAGTATTCAAGATTTCAATTATTTTTGCCTTCACGCTATCTCCAAGATTGTGGAAAGCATGGGGAAGGCGTGAAGGCACAATAAGTTGTAATCTTCAATAACTTATGCACCAAAAACAAACGAAACCTTTGTAGGTTTAACGTTATAACTTAAAATGTATAAAATGTGAGCAGTATTTGGCATATTTAAAGAACAATAATTTACAATTATTAGATTTTCAAAAAAATGTATAACATATTTTTAACAGCGTCAATTTATAATATGTTAGATAGTGTAAAGAAACAAGCAGCCGAGATCCAAGTTGCATTGTATAGGTATACCAACTGGATTTTTGAAATCGATAGTGGAATTCGTAAAAGAAAAATAAATTGACCATCTGACAACCTAGTTTTGGAGGAGGGCAAAATATATTGGGTGAGGGTATCAAAAGGGTTGAAATATCAAACGATACTTTTTTATCGGATTGTATTGTTCTCAGCGACGTTCGTAAAACCGAAGACTACGACGTATTAAGCTATAACAGACTATAGTATATTTCTTGCAATGGTCATTGTTAAAGTATCAATTAAGTGTTACCTGAAGATTATTGCAATGACTTTTTGATTATTAAAATTCATAAATATATGCTCTTGCAGCTGTTGACCAATATTCCGCCACAGTGAACGCATTGGGTTTACTGTTCCATGCAGAATTACTGTTGTTCTTTCATTAATTTTTGTCTTTCAAAAGTACATTTTGAAAGCAGAAATGGATGGCTAGACTTGTATTATATAAATAACTGGTGCACTTTGATACTTTTTAATTAAAAAAATTATCAAGGTTATAAAAAACATTTCAAGTCGCTTACTGCAATATCTAAAGAGATTTAATAAATAGTTAATTTTCTGTGTTTTGGAGTTTTTCCAAGCTATGAATTTTGGTACGTTTATGATCAAATACGTATTGTGCAGACAAATAAGAAATAGGCAAAATGATTCTATATTTCTCAGGACAATTATAATGGATAATCATTAATAAGCATCATCAAAAACAAAATGTAAAATAACATATTTTATGTGGGCCGGAGAGTGCACTATCAGCAACCTGCTTTGTTCTACATATATGTTGGTGTAACCAATGTTGGATTAAAAAATATTGCTGTTCAATTCATAGCCCTTTACGACAGCTTCCTTGAGGATTGTATAGATTCAATGACTGATTTTATTAAGAAAATTTTATTTTTTAACTAAATATTATTACATAAAATTGATTTTTTGTATATCTGTAAAACTGGTAATATTACATAAATATACTTTTCCCTAAAAATTAGCATTCAAAATAAATATTATATAAAAATAGTTTTATTGCCTGTAAATATTATGTCAAATAATGTTGTTAAATAATCCCATTCAATTTTTATTGAAACGTCTAACGCCTATGTGCGTGGCTGTGACAGGTGTAAAGTCCGTGTGGTATGAAACACTTATTTTCCTGACATTATATGCGTACGTGCATTATGGATTACAAAAAATACTTGGAAAATTGAGTGATTAAAATGTACCTTTCCATAAAAAAGATCCCAAACAGTAATTTAAGAACCAAGAATGTTTAAGCTGTCAGTAGATCGTAATGGCTGGAACAAAGACTGCGATTGATGGTAAGAGGCAGTCCCTCAAGTGACAAGTATTTATCAACGTCGTTGTTATTTACTGGTGGGGAAAATGTCAATAATATTTTACCACGCAATTTTACTTTACAGTGATGTTAATTTAACATAACACGTCTTGAGAATATATAATTGTATTGACAATTAACGGACAATGAAAGCACTACACTCTACGTCGCTTACTGAAATGTTTTAATTATACCATAGTAATTCTCAATTACTAATAGTATTTTGGGAATTTATCACTCTCAAAAATTTATAGACATAACAATATTATAAATAATATAGTTTAGGAAGTATTGTAATAAGAAATCAAGATTGCATTACTAGAAGTTCATAGTTACAATTAGGCGTGGAGTTTTAAACGTTACCTAGAACAATATTGTCTTTTTATTGTAATACTGAATAGTATATTAAATTTTAATATGCAATTAAATAATAGTTTCAAATTTTAATTTTGTTTATCACATCCTAATTTCAATCCTAAGTGAAATACCTTCAAATTATATGATTCTTGGAGAGAAATACACAATATTCTATATTTCTAAAATCATAATGCAACACGAAACAACATACAGTTATTAAATAAAATAAGGTATTTTAAAAAGCATCAAATATTCATACATAGTGGCTGTTTTGTAATGATTGTGTCAGAGAGTGTTTTATTTCCCTCCATACTGAATACCGAGTCAATCCGAAAATGGTTAATAAGAAAACCACGTTTCATAAATGCAAGTCAGACCTTTCTAGTGCTTTGTTCTAAAGGGTAAAAATATGCAATCTGCAGAATCTGAACATACTTATTGATCAAATGAACACAAAAAACCTTTTATAAATTTTATATGATCTATAATATTCTGAGATGTAACACATTTTATATGGAAACAAAACTTATTCAGATTTTTGAACATAAATGCGATCCTTAACCAACTATGATAATTGCAGCAAAAAAACTAAGCCTTGCTATCTACTATTCTATCTCTATATTAGGTTGTTTTGTTGTTAAGACTCTTCTAACCGTTCCATGTAATTAATGCTCAGCTATTTAAAGAGAACAATATACCCTTTCTTAACACAGAATATGTATCTTACCTTGTGTATTGTATTAAACCTCGCTCACCATCAGTAAAATATACAATGCTAAAAAAATAACAATTATAAATGTAAAACATTACTGTACGTTAGATTAAATTACAGTTTTGAATGTAATGGAGTTAATTTTATAAGTTAAGTCTTACTGCTTTAAAAAAAATTGATTAAAAGTTATTTTTCAAAAGATTTGTCACATTTTCAAGCTGTATTTGGTTTGCTTCTTGCTAATCGTATATGTACATTAAGGTTAAAAACAGTTTATTTTTTGTAAACAATATAATATGTTTCTTGGCTTAAACGAGCAGTACAATAGTTCAAAAAATATTTGTAAACTATATTAATTCCTTAATGACTGAAAAACTCCAATCCAAGCTTCTTTAAAGTCATGGATTACTTTAAAATAATAAGTAATGTTGAAATGAACTATTGTATTACCAACTTATGAAGTGTATAAAACTAATATATTGTTTAGTCCAAAAATAGTATTATTTATTGTAGTGTTAATTTTTAATCCTTTGGTTTTGATTTATGCCTTTTTTTAAATTTAATGTTTTAGCTAATGAATACGCAGAGAATACGCAAACCTCTACACTGGGTATAAAACCCTGGCAAGAGGAAAACTTACGGCTTCCGAAATCAACAAACCATGGTCCACTTGACTACTTGAATGTTTGAAATTAACGTAGTCAATTTATAACGTGGTCTTTAGTGTTTATAATATATCCGTCACATATATAATCCGTTTTATAAAAATAATAGTTATTCTATGTAACAATCTTTTAATTTTGTATTAATCTACGTATCTATAAGAAGTCACTTTCAGTTAAATAGTAAATGGTTTTCGCTGTACCCTCTTTGTAAAATAAAGCTAAGAGGCAAATGTTACGCCTAAAGTCGTGAATTCTGTGAGGTATTTGTTTTAAAAGTGTGTGTGTGATTGAATGGTTTCTAAAAACTATCATAGATACCATTTAAGCGCATTGTTAATGCAAATAAGGTGTATATTTACGAAATCTTTTAATGTCTACAGTGATGAAGAAAATGGCTCTTCCCTCTGAGTGTTTGTATGTACTGTCTTTGATTAGCATTATTCCCGTACAAAGTTTTACATAAACAGGGGTAAAATAAATACAGTCTAAGTCTAACACGATAGTTGTGTGGAGACAACTTTTGACCCTGATTTATTTAGTTAAAAATTGTGGGTTTGGTTTATTTATTATACAATCTATTTGAATTGTTTAGATTTTATGTTAATTATTGATTGTAGGGAATAGTTTAGATTATGGATTCTCAAGTATGCCTCTAAATGCGCTCATGAACCATCATATGTAAGTAGTGTCGTTCTATAATATGTTTATAAAATTCATTTTGTGTGATTTACAAAAAGCCCATAACATGTGGGACTGGAGAAATTTCATTTCTGTCTGCCTATCTGCCCGCACTAAATCTCGAAAAAAGTGATGCATGAAACTTCATTTTTTACGAGGAACACTACTGGAAGAGTCGAGGAGCGCGAATATGGTGCATATCATAGGTAAATTATTACCAACTACGGATATAAACTTGTAATGTAATTATAAAACGTCAAACAGGATTACATACCTGAACATGTAATAATAATAATTACAGAATACTTTGATTACAAGCAGATCTATGAATATAGATTCGTTAAAAACAAAGTGCAACTTGTTACATTGGAAATCTTGTTAAAATTATATATATATATATATATATATATATATATATATATGTATATATTATATATATATATGATATATAATTATATATATATTGATAAAGGCAAAATAATATAAGCTGTTTTTTAACCTTTATATACATATACGAGTAGCAAGAAGCAAAGCATTACAGATTGAAAATGTGACAGATTTTGTGCAAAGTGTCTTCCAATTCATAAATATCCTATTTAATTACGCTTAGAAAAAGTATTCACAGTCGGGATAGAGTAGAATTCTATTACGTGTGTAATACTGAGCTAACAAAAGTAGTCAGAAAACAATAGATCCCTAATTAGGCTGTGTATATTTAATACTCTGCTTTTATATCATGTCAGATTAAAGTACAGGTTACCATAGGAAATCTTTTATAATAAGAGATGTATATATGTGTGTGCGTGCGTGCGTGCGTGCGCGCGTGCATGCGTGCGTGTGTGCGTGCGTGTGTGTGTGTGTGTGTGTGTGTGTGTGTGTGTGTGTGTGTGTGTGTGTGTGTGTGTGTGTGTGTGTGTGTGTGTGTGTGTGTTGGTAATGATAGAATATGATAGAATAGACATGTGAGATTGTATAAATCTTATAATTCATTGTTAATTAATACAAACTTTTGAAGACACACTGTGGTAAATTGTGCAGTTTACGTAAAAATAAAAAAATATCTGTTTTAAAATATTAATATTAGTTTGTCTTTATAATTTTATGAAGATATAACTGTATGTGGTCCTTGAGAAAAGGATTTTCTGATTTAAATTTTAGTTTAGTATTGAAATTGACTGAAATATATTTTAGTGTCAGTTTAGAAAATGTTTTAATGAGCTGGACATTTTTCAATCTTAAATAATTTTTTTCCTTACTATCGTACGATTTCATTCAATCTATGTGTAAATCATCAGTTACCCACTTTAACACCCTACTTTCCTGTACTAAATAGTAAAGTATTAACCTATCATGTACTAAACAATGTGTTATATAACTCCTATTATCTAAAAACTATGAGTAAAGTCATGAAGGATGTAAACAATTACAGACAGGATAAACTGCTATTGAAACTGAGGACTCTCGGGACGTTATTGTCAGTCTGTCAAGAAGGAAAACTCTGACATTGACGACTGTAACTCGATCTCCTGAGCTTAGACCACAAAGACATCTTTGTAAATATATATATATATATATACACATATATATATATATATATATATATATATGTGTATATATATATACTGTATATTTAATTATTTATATTTCACCACGTATATTTCAGTCAATATCAATACTAAACTAAAATTTAAATAAAAAATACTTTTCTCAAGTACCACATACAGTTTTATTTAAAATAAATGTTCAATATTTTTTTAATTATATGAGAGACTGCTGTTGTCTTAGTCCTATGAGATGTTGACTAATTCATCCTACAACTCGGGATACAAAAAATATACTCACATGACACTTAAAGAGTAGTTTGTGTATCATCGTAACAACTACCATAATGAATTTTTTTTCAGGAATTTATCAGTTTGAATGTTTCTTATAGCTCTATTTTACCTTCCGATCGTATAAAAAAAAACGTAGACTTAGATTTCAGAAGTTAAATGTCAGAAGTTGCATTAAGTGGAACTTGAAATTAAGATAAAGTCAAAATTTGCATTGCATCAACCCTTCTGTTATTCCTTTCTGTTATGTTATACTGTTAGTCCCTTTTCATATTCAAGTACTATAAAATAACCATTTTCTGGAAACTGTTTCTACTATTAAACTAATATCCCATTAAATAGAAAAACTTCCTTATGTTTAAAAAACATTTGAAGAATTTGTTATTTCTTGTAATATTTTAGTAACGATCACCGTGAAACGGAATAAAATTGAATCAGAAACGGCAGTCCTCATAACAAATTTAAATTTAGAATTAACATTAACAATTAATTATTGAATAATATGAACAAAATTTCAAATGTCCCAGTCATATTTAAGAGTAATAGGGTTTTACCTTCGTCATTGAGTTCTAAAGGGTGATATTTTTATTGGTGTGGTTTTTAAGTTGGCACCCACTATTAAACACAACAATTAAATTTGAATAAAACAGCTGATCTTTGTTTATTATCTTATGTCATTTCGATATTTGTATCGTCTAGTGCGTATTATTGTATAGTAACCATGAACAGACTTACAATAGAAGAGCGTTTGCGAATAGTGCAAATTTATTTTGAAAACCGCAGTTCAGTTCGGGCTACTTACCGAGCTCTTCGTCCGATTTACGGACCTCATAATCGTCCATCAGAGTCAGGTATTCCAGCTTTGGTTAATCGTTTTCGTAATACCCACACTCTTGTTGCCAAGCATCGGCAGAGACGCCGCACAGTAAGGACCGAAGAGGCTGTTGATGCTGTTGCTCATAGTGTTGAAGAGGATCCAAGTGTGTCGATTCGTCATCGTGCGCAGCAATTAGCGAGCTGCTACTCAACTCTATGGAATATTTTACGGAAGGATCTACGCCTATATCCATACAAGATTCAGTTGGTGCAAGAACTGAAACGATTAGACTATCGCAAGCGTCTTGATTTCGTTGAATGGGCTCAACATAAGATAACACGTGACCCAGCTTTCGCAGGCAAGATTTTTTTCAGTGATGAGGCTCATTTCTGGTTATGCGGCTTTGTCAATAAACAGAATTGTCGGATTTGGAGTGATGAAAACCCAAAAGAATTTGTTGGTATGCCCCTTCATGCACAAAAACTTACCGTGTGGTGCGCCATTTGGGCAGGTGGTGTTATTGGCCCTTATTTTTTTAAAGAAAATGCTGGCCAGACTGTTACGGTAAATGGTCAACGCTATCGGGCAATGTTACGGGACTTTTTCTTTCCTCAGCTAAACGAACTTGAAGTGGATTTATAAAATGTCTGGTTCCAACAAGACGGCGCGACGTGCCACACGGCAAACGACACAATTGGCCTCTTGGCAGAAACATTTGGTGAACGTATCATCTCATTTAGAGGTAGTGTCAACTGGCCCCCACGGTCGTGTGATATCACGCCAACAGACTACTTTCTGTGGGGATATGTTAAGTCTCAAGTATACGCTGACAAGCCACAAACTTTAAATGACTTGGAAGCTAACATTCGTCGAGTTATTGGCGGAATTCAACCACAGCTGCTGGAAAGAGTATTCGAAAATTGGACTTCTCGATTGGGCTTTCTACGCGAACGAAATGGAGCCCATATGCCAGAAATAATTTTTAAACGTTAATGTCATGAAACTGTAGTTGAAATAAATGCGTTTTTTATGTCAATGCAAGTTGTTTTTCATTTTTTTTTATTTAGTTTTAAAAACCGCACCAATATAAAAAATCACCTTTTATATAGTAACAAAATACTCTTGATGTGGTAACAAATAGTAGAACGCATGTACATAAGTTATCACACAAATGTTTCCGCTTATTGGCATAAGATGTGAAATGTCAATAAAGCAATCATACTAGTATGATACATAGTATTTATTTAATTGCTAAATTAAGAGATCAGCTACAAATATCTTCCTACTCTCCACCATGCATTAATACAAAGAACGGTAACACTCGCGAGCTCAAGGACTCGGCCATCAATATATTCATTACAGTAATTACATTAAACAGATTAGATTACACATTTTTCCCTTTGAAATTCATGTCAGAGTCACGGAATCACTGAATACACTAAAGGCAAACAGTGAAAAGGCGTGAAGTGACGTGACTGCGTGGAGTCGTGATTTTTCTCGCTGTTAGCCTACGTGTTTTTTGACAAACTTTTTCACAATTTCGTATTTTATTTTTAGCTATACTAATTTCATTCCAACAAACTACTCCTGTATGAGTATGTATATACTTGTATTTGAAGAGATAAAATCCTATTATATCTTTCGTAATCTGTTCCAGAAATAAATAATTCAAACGTTTTTAACAACACGTTAATAAATATAAAACATTATAAAAGTTTTTAACATTATGACAGTTTATAATGTTATATATGGCACAAATGTTCAATTATTCCCAATGAATTACCAATTACATAATAAATAGATTTTGTAAACTTACATTAGGCTCACTGAAAACCTATTGAGGGATATGCACCAACATTGAATTATGTTTTGTTTGTATGCAGATAATCTGATAATACAGACAAACTACTTAGCCTATACAATGTAACGAGAGCCTTACATAAATCTAATGAAAAAATAATCCTAGTTATTTTTTAAAATTTATAATTCTATTTTATGCCAATAATTAAAAGTATATGCAAAACAATCCAGTATTGACCTTTTTTTCCTGTAGGCATTTTAGTTGTCAAGGCAAATAAAGACTAAAAAACAAACCAAATAAATATACACAATTCTGTACAATCTGAGCTTCCTTTTATAAAAAAAAATATATATGATCCAAGCTAGTACGAATAAGTAATATTTCTAAAAAGTATAGCAACGAACGTTCGTGTGATTATATTTTGTATATTTAAAAGAAACACATTAAATAATTTAAGTACAAGAGCATACAGTTTAATAAGCTGCTTGTTGTTTCAGTCCCTTTAGAGGGATTATGCCGGATCTGAATGTTATTTTATTCACAAACTAGGTTAGGACTGACTCTGACCACCACGTCAGCAATTTTATAATCCCTTATAATGGTTGGATATATTCATAATGCCAACAATTATAAAAATTTGTAGCTGATAGGTACGAAAAATGATGAAAAATATAGTATGACATTTTATTAAAAGGATGTAAATGTATTCATACAGGTATAAGGCGTTATTCTAAAAGTATTTAACTATGATTTCCAATTGTTACACTTACTAAACAGAAATTTGGTATATGCCGCAAGGCCAAATAGTTACTGAAAAGAAGGAAAAATGAGCAGGACTTAAATGTTTAAAATCAGTTCATGGGTTTTAATGACTCAGAGGCTCTCTACCTCAATTGTTCTGTGATGTGAATGCAGCAGAAAAATCTGTCTCTTGGCTGGAGCTACATTGGCCGGTTGCTCATTGGGAGACAAATAATTTCTGCATGATCACGTGATCACTTGTTTTCTCAGGTTGGCAGGAGTAGTAAAATAAACATCGGGAGCGTCTATTCTCGTTCACTTAGTTCTATTATCGTTCTGAGTGATTGAAGAATTATTGTGCGTGGCGTATTTCGCTTGGACCCAGCAAAATGTGCTTTCTAGCCCTTCCCCTTAATATTAATAACTGAATTTTGTCTTTAATTGAGATGTGTGATGTTGACCCCTTCATCATGCGTTTAAATATTATACTATTGTAAGTAATGGGGGTGTTAAAGTTCCACTCTCATTCAGCTAAGTGAATGTTGCATCGCAGTAATGTGACTATACTATTCAAACTATAAACTCTTATCAAGTGCCCATACGGTATGCCGACCCTGTGACAATCCTTTCATGAGGAGGTGATAAAATATTTTTGATTCCAAGCAAAACGGTGACAGCTTCGCTAAGTTTTGGCAGTCCCATACTATATAACTCTTAAACCTCTCTTCATTATTCTCTCTTATCCACAAAGTTTTTTAAATTTAGCAATTCATTAGTATACCGTTTAGTAATTTAGAATCATGTAATGCGGCCATGTAATGTCCATTAACTCATTGTGATTGAATTATCTACTTTGATTAATAGGATTGTCTATCAAATTCTTTATGGTTTTCTATAAACCAAATTACACTGTGCACCATTCATTTGTGTTCCTCATGATCTAGATTGTTGTATTTAGCGTTGGGTATTCATATTGGCCCGTTAATAGCCGGATTATTGTATGTTACTCATTGAAACAATCTCTAAAATTTACTCATTACACGTATTTTAACCTTTTCTTGATTGATAATTGGGTGCATTTTAATGGGGCTGCCGTTTGAGGGGCTGAAAAATAGGAATTCTGTCTCTTTATGTCTCTATTTGTCAGCACGATATCCTGAGAACGAAGTGAATTAGAGACTTTCAATTTTTCACGAAGCTTCTTTTTTGTAAAGGCAATATACTTTTCAATGATGGTGCATATCACTCAATGACATTTTCCTCTGCGTTAGCAAACTTTGTTACATTATTCTTATGGGTAAACATGATTACTAGCGTAGTTATTAAATTTGTAAAATTACTGAGTACAATCACATTACATTTTAAAATTTGGCATAATAAAAGAAACGGCCTAATGAAATAAGCATTACGGATTTACTATTACTAGGCGAAAAACATTATCGTCTCTGTCATAAGCCCTCAAAAATTCGAATTTTGCTTATTAAATCTTTTAAATTCGTTAATAGATTATTTATTTAAAATCATTTTCAGTAAACAATTACTTTGTTATACTTTATAGCGAACTTACTGCAATGCATATTTGCATATATGCGTATATATGCATTACTCAGTGATATTTTATTAATTGAGTGAGGGAAGATAAGTCTTTCCACTAGTTTAAGATATTTTAAATTGTATGAATATCTTCTACAAGGAAAATTTATACAGTAACTATATGTGTCATGCAAGTCATATTGTTTTCTTCCGAAAATTCCATTTATCTGTAAACGTAGCATTGGTTGAGGAAGATAGAGTGGGTTTCATCAATAATCCTGCTTAAATAATGTTATTTTTGAAGCGTTAACATTCTAAAATGATTCCTAATTTTCCTCTTAACTCTCTAAATAAATATATTTTTGTAACATACGTTATACATTAGAAATAGTTTATCCTGAGATTGTATTCGTATAAGATAAGCAATAATAAACTGCAATTGGAAGATTTAGCAAATGTCTCCGCTCATAGAAATCCTGAATAAAACAAGAAAACCCACATTTATGTCATGTAATATTTACACATCAAATGAACTGAAAAGCAGGTGTTTTCATCTCTGGAAGATACTTAAACATCTAGCATACGAAGGTTCTACATTTCAAAACAAATTTAGAAGCTCTGTATATTTTCTTTATAATGAAGCTGAAAAGGTTTTGAAATATGCATTGAGAGCAAATGTTATTTTTCTTTACTTAGCAAAGTCCTTAAAGTTAAACATTTCATAAGCAGCGCTGCCCACAAAATTCTTAAAAGTCGTATTTATAGATAATAACTCCCTGCATATTTAAATTATACGCAGCGTATATATAGCCTTCTGATGGCCAGTTAAAAGTTATCACAGACAATTTCTCTTAATCTATCACATAAAATAAATGTATTTGTCTATGTGTAACTTTAAGATATCAGTTTAATGTTTTAATTTTAATTTGTTTAATAATTTATACTGTATAATGAATAAATTTCTCATATATTTATTTTACATATTACTAAAATATTTGACTATTTTATCTAAAATGTCTAATGTTATTATATATTTCTTCCTAAATTTATAGTATTTTATAAATATTAAAATCCTTTTAGTTTTTTCACATTAATTATAGGAAAGGGTCATGTAGCCCTAAGTTTGCCTGTATAGATACAAGAATTTTTATTTAATTTGAATGCATAAAATCCCATATCTACACTTAGATTTAATTGTGTAGAACTATTAGTAATGGTGAAGGCTCATTTTAGGTTCTTTCAGTTCATGGTAGTCTATTATTAAAACTTATATTATTTTAACGCACTATTATTTTAGTTGCGCTAAGGGGAAGGATTACATCAGGCCAATTGGAACTTGATTGCACGTTTTAAAGTGAGAAACTTTCTTAGATTTAAGGTGGGCTTTCAAAGCAAATAAAATACTTTATTTGGTTTAATAAATCCATTGTGTAGATTGTTTATTTCAAAAGAATTTTAATAAATTCTGAAAGGACAGAATAAAGGACATGTAATAATTCTTAAAGTGAATTTACAAAAAACTGATGAAAATTCCCTAAATTTTAAAATTAACCCATTATCCACTAATTTATTCAATTTTTTAGTCTCAAGATGTACTTTTATATTTTGGGTAAAAATAAAATAATAAACGGCGTTGAAAAAGTGTTATTTCATAAAACAGTTTTCATTATAAATAGATACTGTTCTATAAATATGACATTAGTCAACGAGTTTAGCTTTACAACTAAATATGATCATTATATAAATGTTAACAAATAACAAATAAAATGGACTGAAAATATATCAATATTTTTATATGAAAGCATAATTAAAAATACAAGAGAATTGGTTTTTTTAAGTAAAGTTTCACAAACAGTTCTTTCATTTAGAATGATAAGATCCGAAATTTCTTTGCACAATATAACATTGCTGCAGTGTGTTAGAGGTTTTGGGGCACTGGTTTTCATTTCACTCTGCTTGTCTCTCGAGAATAAGATATTTTCTGTCTTAGGTCTATCTAGCGTCATAAATAGGTCCTGCCAGTCGACTTCGAGAGTTCATTGTTATAGAACGTCCCAGCTGATGCCTCAAGCACCCTGGCTTTAGGTAGGTTAGAGTTACAGCTCTTCAACAATTTGAAACTGTGAGTTGGTTTTCAATGATCATCTCGAAGATTACCCAAGAATTTACAAGGGCCATCCATGTCAAGGATCCTGTGTAATACTAGCGACGATTACTTTTTTCCTTTGATTTAGATGTTGTACTTGGAAAACTAACACATCATACAAATCAACACTTCCCGTGGAGCTGCTGTAGTTCTTTATGAGCTTGAGTAATGAACAACAGTTTTTTCATTTGCTATTTGTATCGCACAACAGTACCCATTGGTTCTATAACATCACAATTCTTAGCCACATAAAGATATTGTTATCGTCCAATCTTACCAAAAGAATGTTATTTATCACATCACTGAAATAATGATATTCCTTCCTTGTTGTTTAGTCCAAATCTTTTTCTTGTCTATAAGAGGGTAAGCCTTAGGATTATTCTCACTAATTTTTCCACTTGTCTTGGAACCAAGATTAAAAACCTATTGGAGTAACTCAAGGCTGGTAAAAAAGTTCAAAGAACAATCCATGTCCGAGAGAGTCTTTAATAACAAACAAGAGAGACTCCACAAAACTTATCCCTAAGATAATCCTAATTCCTAAAATAGTCTCCTCTGAGCCTTGTTCCTTGACACAGTAAAAATCAAAATTATAGCAGTAAACTTTTACTCCACGCAAAGCCAAGAATTCATAGCCGAAGCGTACTGGTTTGCCTTAGATAATTTTTTATATTATTACGTCCAAAATATTTTACGATCTTTCGCCTATCGTAGTTTGTTTTTAAATGCTTCAATAAAAGGCCTAAAATTGAAGCCTTTATCACACTCGGTTCAGATTTGCATTGGCTTTGTAGTTGAAGTGAATGCATGATTTCAACAATGTAAACCGGTTATCAAAGTGGCTTTAAAAATTGTTTTTGTTTTGATAAAAACACATACTTTTTTCAGAGTAAGAAGATACAATTTTTCCCAACTCTATTTTTTAAAATCGTTTTGGTTTATTATGCTTAGGAACTTTGCATCAGGTGGTTTTAAAACTGCAACATTTCTTTACTGCTTTCCTACTGTTTATTTTTTCAATGCATTTAACCAATCTATGTCATTGATAGATAAATAGTTATTCTTAGAAATTGAAGCATAAAGCTTATTCAAAATTTCAGTAAACCTAGCTGTTACGTTACTATTTCTTATGATTTGTACGTAAAGCCTCCCTGATACTTCTGCATTTTCATTAGCCTCTTCATTTATATTTTCTTCTTTGGTAGCACAATCTGCGTTAACCGGTTGAAAAACATCAATGTTAACAGATTCAATAGTGTGCTCACTTACTTCAAATTAATCTAGTAGAAGGAATATTTCTTCTATTCTCATATGTGAAGTGCTCACGATTATTTAAATTTCGATGAAAGAACTACAAAAAATGTGAAAAATAACATAAAAAACTGGGACTAACCCAATAGAAAACACACTATGTTTGATGCGCAAGACTAACCTCACACATCCCTGTGACTAATAACTCAGCTGGTGAACTCCTGGTTACCATTCTTATATTTATAGGAAAGTTGTTTATAAAGTTTCAGCAGTATACCATATCGAAAAAAGATATACCAAAAGGCTTTTTACAAACAGTATGTATAGCTGAGACTTTCCGCGTTTTTTGTGTAAGAAAATTAAATGTATACTTATTGTAATATATAATATTTTCAATCTTGTTTCTTACAGGTGAACATGTTTTGATCATTCCATAATATGTTATCTTTTAAATTTGAGTTATTTAAATTTAAAACGGACGCAAAAACGCAACTGATATCCATATTCATTATTACGAATACCGTACTAAATTGCACTTATCATGAAACATAAAAGATAACAAGCCGAAAATATATCTTTAAATTTAACTTTTTTATTTTTATGCGCCGACTACGAAACAGATTTTTTTTTAAAGTTATCACGTGTAACCTTACAGTCAAACAATCTCAGTTTACAGAACTAAATATAGAAATAGGCAAGGTGTGGTTCATCACCTAGAATACAATATTGGAAGGTGATGTCTGCTTCGTTTTCCACCAGTGGGACTACTTTGATCACTCCCACTTGAGCCGGATTTGAAAGCTTTCGATTTCTTAGTCCCATTTAAAGTGCTCTTGCCAGAAGTTTTATCTTATGAGAAAACAATCTGAATTCATATTGAATATGAGATGTTGGCGACATAATACTAAATACTATTAAAAATTAATATTTTTAAAATTTTGAATAGTTCAGTTTTGAGTCCTGATAAAATAATAATCTCTAGTTCGTATTATTGATGACTGTTAAGAGAGTAGTTCCGATATATTATGAAGAATTACTGTTATAAGTCCTTTTTTGTAAGAGACTTCCCATTGTTTCAAACCCTTTTTTTAAACTTGTGGCAGAATGGATAGATTAGAAATAGGTAGAATGTAAATAAAAAAGAAAAAAAAACATCAGCGTAAAGAAATGTAAGAAATGGAATGTTGAAGTGATCGCACTTAGCGTAGACTAATAACAAATGCAGCTTGTCATCTGTGTTGGCTCTCCAATTAGAGAGTCTGCTAATGTGATGTGAGACGTGACATCATGAGTATGGTGCATATAGCTCTAGACTTAGGCATGAGATATGAAGCTTATGGGTAAAATAAATTTCTAGAGGAAGCGTTTCAAAAATCAACGTCTATTTAAAATAAGTGATTGTTGATCTAAGAACCACTTAACATTATAACAATTATTTAAGCTTGCAAATCTAAATACTGAAGTAACCATACACAATTATGTAACAGTTATACGTATTTTTAAGGATGTTTTGGGGGTGTTATATCACCCTTCATCCCCCTTTACTTATACCACTGTCCTGTGATCGTGTTTCTTGGCCCCGTGCTTCATATGAATCTTTTAGAGGGGGGTTAAAACGGAACGAAATCTCGAGCGGCGCTAAGCTGTGAAGGTCTTTTTTTTCAAACGAAGTACGTAAACCTTCTAAATGCTCAAGGAGCCCTTGAGGGATGCTGCCATGGTAACTACAGTGGTTCATTATTATTGAACGGGAAAGTGCTCGTCAGGGATGACCAATGCTCTGGTTACCCGTTAACATCAAGGGTCCAAAAAATTGCAATAAAGTTAAACAGCTTCAGTATCCTGACCGATTGTATAACCTTGAAAGTACAGTTTTAAGTGAAAATCCTCCAGAGATTGCGTAAAATAGTCAACTTAGTATAATTGATAGACTATTATTAAGGGATTGAACCGATATGTGCGATAAATTACTTTTAATAAAATCAGTCTACTAATTTTTCATCAAACCCTGTATGTTTTTAAGGTTATTGGTATCTCCGCCTGACTGATGGTCTAAGAACTAGTGTATACAGGGTGACAATTAAGTCTGGAACCTCTTTTTTAATTTTTGAACCACAATAGAAAGAAATACCAAAGTTCACACGTGCTTACTGGTGATAGTAACGCACACATCTGCCCAATTACCGACCGGATAATCCCTTTGGGGGACGGTCCACAAGGAGTCAGACAAAATTCTTAAATAGCAGCATAGGTCAAATTTGGTATCAAATTAAAGGTCTTACTTAGCAGAGTACAATGCTACAAACCGAAACTTCAAAAGGTGGATTCATTCAGTAGTAATAGCTATTTGAATTTTAAAACAATTGAACAATGTAAATTATTAAGTATTACAAGTAAACACCAATTCTTAATTACCTGTGATAAAAGTAAGTGTTCAAAATGTCCCCCTCCCATCGTTTGGCAATGTCCTAGGCGGTTGTAAAAGCCATCCACTGCATTTTGAAGGTAGTCACGAGGAATATCTTGAGCTTCTTGGTCTATGAGATTTCTTAGGTGCGCCACATCTCGAGGCTTAGTACGATAAACTATATCTTTGAGTTATCCCCAAAGAAAAAAAATCCAGCGGAGATAAATCAGGGGAACGAGCAGGCCACTCTACTGCACCACGTCTTCCAATACATCTGAAGGAATATTGTATCAAAGTATTCTCTAACAAGGAGAGCAAAGTGTGGTGGCACGCCATTTTGTTGGAAATAAATTCATTGAAATTGTCGACCAAGAGCAGCTTGTAGTGCAGGAATTATCTCATTTTGGAGCATTGCTAGATACGAGTCACCATTTAAATTACCATTGATAAATATGGGCCCATAATTTAATTTCCTATAATACCTGCCCAAACGTTACGTTTCTGTGGATGCTGTGTATGACTCAATCTGCCACTTTCAAATTCTAACAGTAGTTGTGTTATTGATAATAATTATTGATTCCTGGCTTCGATTAATACATTGTCAGATGATGGGAGGGGAACATTTTGAACACTTACTTTGATCACAGATACTTAAAAATTGGTGTTCACTTGTAATACTTTTAATAATTTACATTATTCAATTGTTTTACAATTCAAATAGCTATAACTACTGAATGAATCCACCTTTTGAAATTCGGTTTGCGGCATTGTACTCTGCTAAGTAAGACCTTTAATTTGATACCAAATTTGACCTATGCTGCTAAATAAGAATTTTGTCTGACTCCTTGTGGACCGCCCCCAAAGGGATTATCCGGTCGGTAATTGGGCAGATGTGTGTGTTACTATCACCAGTAATCACGTGTGAACTTTGGTATTTTCTTTCTCTTGTTGTTAGAAAATTAAAAAAGAGGTTCCAGACTTAATTGTCACCCTGTATTTCAATTAAGTATAACATATCTCTAAAACTCAATTGATTCCAATTGAGTGCTAAGATAAAAATGATATTGATAAATAAAACTAATCTTTATACCTTATAAAGTTGTATACTTTTACGAATGTTTGAAAGAACAATAAAGGTTTTATGGAAATATAAGGCTATTACGCCAAAAGCTTGGGTTCAAAACCAAACCCTGTTAAATTATTTTCCTATATTGAATATTGAGCATGGTATATACTCGTTTGTTAGATTTTTTTTCGTTTTTCTGTAAAAAAACATAACGCTCTGCAATTTATATTATGAATGAAATACAATGAGACTAGCAATACAAATTGTTGCTTACATATGACTTCTCATTTTAGTTATATTTCAATGTTAGAACCTACGTTGTATTGATAGGCTCGTAAAGAAATGAAATTTAAATACGTAAGTAGGTTGAAGATACTCAGAGGACGTATATAGATACAGTTTATAATGATGACAATAAAAGTGAACTCAAATCCGGCATGATCCACGTACGAAGCTGCTGAAACTGATGGTTAGAATCTATGTGTCATCACACCAAGTATTCATTACAGTAGTTCTCACTCAACGTTCTAGAAATAATTTAGTATCACAATAACCTCAATAATACTTGAACCTCTAATTCGCAGATATTGCAAAAAGCAGCCCCTATTTGAAAGGTAAATAAATATATATGTACTGGTTTTATAGCTACAATTGTTATCATGGTTAGTTCGATCCAGGGATTTATGCGAAAGATTGTGGAAAATACAGAGAATCCTTTATTCGTACAGAGAATCCTATTTAAAATCAAAAGATAGGATGCTACAACAAACAATGCAAAAATAAATATCCGTAGGCATGTTACAACTTACCAGCTATGGTTAGGGAACTAATGTGATGAAGGTGAGTAATGCCAGTTAGAGATGCCAACTACTATGGGATAAAGATAAAGGGGGTGGGCTTTGGGGGGTGAGATACTCAGTTGAAGGAATCATCAGGGCCAGGTGGTATGGTTTCTCATAGAGATTTCCTCCTCATTTTTATGTGCCATAAGCTCTATTGAAAGTACTTGTCTTCTTATTATTAATCATCCATAATAATCTCCTTAGAATACATATTACAACATTTAGAACAGTTTTTTCAGAAAGAACTTTTACTAATAAATGTTATTATGGTAATTTGTAATAGAAATTTGTAAAACATTACAAGCATAAAGAGAGTAGAACTGGATAATAATTATAATTTACCAGAAATATAATTAATACAGTTATATAGCAAAGCCAGTCGAAATATGTTTAAATATTTCCTACAGCTAATACCAACAAGAAGTAAACAGGTTCATTGGAGTTATAAGCGTTTAGACAAGAATTATGGAACGTCATGATCTCGTCTGCATGTGTTGAAAATGTCAGCCAATTTTACCTCAATATTAAATAAATTTATGATAAGGTATTTCATTATTATGGGTAACTGAATTAATAAAGTTACGTCGTTTTTCGCTGTTTAGATAGTAAATCTTTGATTAAAAATACATGAAATAAGACTAGATGGATATTAAAATGCTACATATTCAGTTAGTGTAGAGCTTATGGTATGCCTACCCTTATAACAAAGCTAGAAATACGAGTATAATTTCAGATTTCTCGTTATGAGATAAGGATATGTCATTGTTAAAAAGAAAATATAAATCGTTAGAATGTATTAAGGTGAGTATTACAGTAGAGATTACAATATAATGGAGATGCAGAAATGAGGAGTTAGAATACTGAGCTTATCTGTAACGAATTCTTTTACTTGATCGTACTTTAACAGGAAACCCTTCCTTGTAGTTTTCTTACTCGTCATTTTTGATCAGTTGAAAACAAAACTTGATATCGAAGTATGCATCGAGCTTCGAGTCCATGTAAAAATTTTCACTCCTTTCTTATTACGTTTTAGAAGCTATAGATTAGAATGCTGTAGATGGTAAACAATACTTTATGTGACCACACATCTGGCACAAATTAAGTTACATGTGCACACTAGATACATGAAATTTTGGCATTTCTATGCACAGGAGACTGGACTAATTTCTTAATGTACCTAGTATGGTATTTATACGCACACTTATAATGCGTCTAAAATAACTAAAATACTAAATGTACGTCAGATTCTATGACAATTTTTCGAGATCATCTAATAAATTAGTTTTTGATTTAGTTAGGTTTATCATGTTGTTTTGGGGTAGTAATGCATCAGAGTGTCCTCCCCTTACTAACTATTAATGATAAGATCAGTTGGTAAAGTATAATACTAGAGAAATGTTGCTTTTTATAAGAGTGAATACGCTCTTACAGAACAATAGTTACATATGTTAGAAGTATAATATATACTATTTAGTATAAAAATCAATAGAATAAGAATTAATATAAATTTATCACAGCAACTGTGTACTATAACAACTGAAAAACGTAATACAAAAGTAAATTGAATCAAAACCTGATCATAACAATATAAATAATTGCTGACTTGCAAAATACAAATTATGTGACTGTATTATTTTTTTTACATAGAAAATAATAATGTTTAATTCCAAAACCAAAACCACCTCTCATTTTACAGAAAACAATTAGTGAGTGGTGATAGTAGTTTAGTAAGGTGAATAAATGTAATCTGTTTGATGTAACCGTGCATTAGAAGTGTTAACTTTAATTTAGCCTTCAATAAACCTATTTAATATATAAAAACAATATTTGTCTGTTAATTATAACTAAATAAAATTGAAATAACTCAAATCAATATTTAATTTAGATCAGGGTATAGAAAATTATAGCGTATATGCTATGCTGCACAATATTATGAATTGATACTAAAAACATAAATCAATTTTTCATAAATATCTTTAGATAAAACTGTTTTTATATATTTTGTGCAAACACTCGCATAATAGGCTAGAGTCCTGAAAGTGGAAAACGATCTTACGCTTTAGTTAGAAAAAATATGTACGTACACGTACATGCAAAGTACTTGGCACCATATTATTTGTATGTAATGAAGTAGAAGAATGGAAAAATGCCTTAATGAGGTAAAATAAATTTGAGTTGAATAATTATTTTTTAGACAAACACTCGGTTTTCTTTAATTATTGAGTAATCTTATATTGTTTTGAAGATATAAATATGATTCCACCCATTTCGGTATTAATATCCTCTTTGCGGCGTTAATCTTCGTTGGAGCTTTCAGCAAACCCAGAGGCTATATGGATCTCGGCTTGTAGGGAACAGCGAGAGGTACTGTAGCTACGTGATAAGGAATTAATGTTCTTATCAAGGATGCAATACAGTAATGAGTAGCTCCCCACTGCTAAGGCAGGTTGCTGAAGAGGGATAGACAATCAGCAGAGTGTTGTTACCGCACATCAACATTTAGATCATATAACCTAAATGTCCTAACCTATTGAATAGGTTATCGATCGATGTATTACAGAGCAAAAATATGCTGAATCCGTGCATAAATAATATATTGTGAATTTTATAAAACATCATTACCAAATTTTAGTAGTTTCAATAAAAATCTTTAATCAGGGTCATGTAGCGTGATACAGTATAGTACAAAATTGTGGAGAATTACTAGTATAAAAATGTACTAATCCCTGTCCCCAAGTTTTGAAGTTGAAAAACATCGACAGTTAATATTAATATGATATTTAAGGTCGATAAATTTCCAGGAACATAGAACCTATGTACCTTTAATTAGGGGTTTTAGTAATAAAAAATGTTTATAAAACTAATAATAACAGGTAAATACACACATTTTCACTGAGAGCCACTACACGACTTTAGAATTTGTTCTATTTCTGGGAATTGAAATGAATACACAAGCATGTACTTTTAATAATCTGACTGTATTCACAACCTTGCTAGGACACAATCCAAACGATACAGGATACTGTTTTAACAAAAATATATGAAGTGGAGTTTCTGTTTATTTAAAGTCAACTGTTGCAAAAATGTATTAAAGTAATACACACTTTTATCGCCGCTACTATTTTGTAGCATTTTTAAGTAGCATTGTATCTTAGAAATATTTGAATAACTATAAGCGTTTGTTTGTTTAATAGTGAGCAAACAATTGTCTTCTAATTACATCACGAATAATATTGGCCTCTGTATTGAGTAAAAGGGTAATAGCATTTTTCATGGTAACTAATAATCTTTTATGCACCACAAATACAACTACAGTGATTTGTCTGTAAGAGGTATTATCTTTTGTGTTAAGAGACATCTTATTGCTTATGAAGGATCCGATAGGACCTTCTTAAAGCCTAGGCCTTCTCTATCTTTCTTGCGATACTTGATAATAATGTCATTGAAACTTGAAGTTATACCACCTGCACCATAATCATTGGTATCTCGCTGACGCAGAACAGTGTGAGATGGCAGGCTACACATGATCAAGAATGATGAATGTCAACCCTTGATTGATTTCAATAATTAAAAACACAAATTAAATTTAAAAAATAACCCTTGAACTTTATTTTAAATAATTTATATGGTTCTATCAAAATTCATTCAGCACTTTACAATAATATTCTAGGCATTTAAAATTTTTTTTTAGATATTTAGCTGTATTTTAGCTCACCAAAACTGTTCATTTATAACTGAACGGAGTCGTAATTTTAGGTTAGATAAGTCGATTTTAGACGAAAAAATACAACTCACAATTTAGTTTGATGTGAGGGAAACCATTAAAACCGTATCAAATGGTACGGAGAGAATGAAATAACTTCAACAACTGGTTCAACAGTACTCTTGTAGTGCACATAAATAAAATGAGTCATGCACAGGACAGGAAGTATTAGAGCCCAACTCAAAAAAGTTTGAAAGAAAATCTGAGTTCATAACACAGGTCAGCGGATTTAATAGAATTTTCCATTGCTGTTTCGGATTAAGTCAATGACAATATTAGAAACCGCTGTTTATAAGTACCACTCTTTAAATTTTGTGTAAGTGGTTTTCTGCCGTATCAAATTATTCTAAATAATAATTCACATATAACAATTACAATACTTACTTACTTACTTACTGCCGGGGCGTAACAAATCTCAGTCGATTCTTTGCCTCGTCTATGAGCCTCTTCCACGCCACCCTGTCTTCCGCCAGATCCACAGACCCTCCACACCGGGTCACATCTTCGACCACTTGATTGCACCATCTTATCTTTGGCCTACCCAAAGGGCGCCTTCCTGCCGGTACCGCCTGGTAGACCTCTTTTAACCTTGTGCCCTCCTGTCTCCGATGTACATGTCCTAGCCAGCTAATTCTCTTTGCCTTCACCAAAGCCACAATATCAGGATCTTGGTATACATTGCGTAATTCTCTATTTTTTCTTACTCGCTACACCCCTTCATCACATATTGGTCCAAATATTTTTCGGAGAACTTTATTCTCAAAAACAATCAACCGCCCCTCATTTTTCTTCGTTAATGTCCATGTTTCACTTCCATACATTAGGACTGGTTGAATTATTGTTTTATAAATTCTTATTTTGGAGCATTGTGACAACAATCTTGACGTAAAGAGTTTTGTACACGCCCCAAGACACCTATTTGCATTAGCTAATTTGCTTTGTATCTCTATATCCTCCACGTTTTTGCTGTTTATTGTTACACCCAAATATTTAAAAACTTTCTACACAGCCAATCGAGTAGTTGTCAATGCTTAAGTTTGTTCTCACATTTCCAGCATGTCTTCCAAAATGAATAATTTTAGTTTTATCTTCATTTAGCTCTAAGCCTACTGTTTGACATTCTTTAATAAAACTTTTTGTTAGTGTGGAGAGGTCATCCAAACTTTCTGACAAGTTATTTATATTTATAAATATATATTTATATATTTGTATTCATATAGTTAAAACTAAAAAATATGATCGTGAAAATTTAATGCAAAATCTGCTGAAACAATTTTATTTTAGCACACTCTTGCATTGTAGTATCCCTTTAGCTCACCACGACTTTTATTTTAATCCTGGTATAAAACCTAAATTCATGAAAAAGGGTAAAAATTTACCTTGTGGCAGGATAATTCAATAAATATTTAATCTGTAGAGAAATTTAACTTTTGCTTGAAACTTCACTTCTACATAGACAATAATGAATGATGTACATGTCCAACCGTGAAACTTGGCTGAGAGTCGTTGAAGCCACTATTCCCTTAATCGAAAACAATGATACTGTTAACTCTAAAGAGACTATATAATATCATTCAGCGAGCCAAACGCGTAATTATTGAAGGTTCCTGTGCTCCTGTTCTCATTACGGTTTATTGGATAGCCTCTGCTGGCAGCGTTCCTACTATAGCAAACTACGTGACTGCCATTGTGATAGTAATAATGGGTCTCTCTAATTTTTATTTGTAACTAAAAAAAACTGTCCGTTCTGTAACTCTGTGAAGCATCCTACATTTATGTTTATTTGGCAACCTTGAAGACAAATAAATTAATTATTACAGTCTTCTAAATTTTATTTTTGTAACGTGCTAGATGATATTTAGTATTTGTACTTTTACTAATTCCTAATTTTCTCTTATTTTTACGACTTTTAAATAATATACAATCATAAACATTTATTATTAATGGATCTTTTTAAAATTAAAAAAATTACAATGTTTGACGTCGGAGCGAGAGGTCACCGATTCTAATTTCAGTGTGAAACCCAAGATTTAATTGTTTACTTTTAATAACATTATATTCATTTTGACTCAAAGAAATACTGTAGCAGTATCTTTAAAAATATGTACGGAAATAAAATATCATAAAAAATGAATAATTATTGTTTCAAATAAAGGAAATATACGGAGTGTCCAAAAACTATCTACCAATATTTTATTAATAATAAAGGCAAACAAAAATATGAAATTAATACTTTCTAAAACTAAATAATTACCCAAGTAGCCGCCATTTTGTCGTTTCACCTAACTATTTTTAATTTGAGAACTACTTTACTTTTTATTTTTTAACTAAAGCTTTTATATAATTGAAATGTTTCTGTTTCTAGGCTTTTAGGTTAAAAAAAGTATATACCGAATTTCAAATTATAACAACAAGAGGGATGTCCTTGACAAACTGTTTATTAAAAGAAACAAAATACGACTCAACATCTAAATTTTAATTTAATTTCAATTAAACCAAAAAAATTCTGTCAAAAATAAAGTTACACCTTTTTTATAGAACAATGTGCAAGTTTTTAGACAAATATTGGACTAATTAATAACAAAAAGTAAGTAAAAACTCAAATAAAAAGTTTATAACGGTCAGTATATAATAAATAAGGATGAAACAAATAATAGGAAACAGCTTGAGGCAAAAAACTAGAAAATAATTACAGAAGATGCACGCCAATTTCTTATACCCCAAGACTATCGGGTGAAGTAAGACGAGTAGGGAAAAGTAAAATATTAGAACCGTTAATATATGGTGAACCCTATGTTCGTAAATTGATTTTTTCTACAATAACTCAAAACTACCCTAGGCAAACCGTTTATAAATATTTATAAATTTAACCTTTTGATTATATGTTCCTAACTTTTTGTAAATCGTATATTTTTCAGTTGACTGTAACTATGAACTAGATATGTCAGGAGATAACTTTAATCACAAAGTAGATATATATTGGAAGCCAAAGCATTTTAGATTAAAAAGTTTGGTTCGAGAACACTTACATTCTGAAAATAAACATTTAATCTTGTTTTACCACTGGAGCTGTTCTGTTAGTCAAACCTAACCCGGTATCATCATTCAGACATGCTCATTACATATTCTTGTCAACAATACAAACCAACAAAGCTTCACTTGTTTTGTAGCGAAATTTTTCAATCCAATAAAATAAACATAATACAAACAATATCAGACTTGTTACTCGACATCGGTTATTGCAATTATAATCGCTGACACAAAGCAATCAGTTGTAACGGGTTTGTTTCGCGAAAACCTTTGTTTGTTAACTGTAAATGTTCGACTTTGATGAAAAGCTGTCCATCCAACTTAAATATATTTTGTAAATACATATAGTTCAGATGTTACTTCACCTCTGCCATGGTCCATGCTAAAAAGATATTTTAACACTTCTTAGTAAGCTAGTGAGTTTTCTGGACTCACTAAATTTTGGGTCAAAAGGTATCAAATTTAACTTACCTTTTGACCCAAAAACAAACAGAATTCTTCCTTGGATGAAGACGAATCTATTTACCAAGTTTCGAATATCTAGGAATTTACTATCAAGAGTTGTCACACAGACGGACGCATAGATGCGCGGACAGGCAGACAGAAACAATTTTAAGAGGATCTGTATGATTTTTAAATTTTACACAAACAATTATAACTAAAATATCTTTATCTTATACTGGTGTTAATTCGTTTTGTGCCAAAGATAGCTTACAGTCGAACCTGTGATACGATTGGATACTTCAGTGTATATGAGTAAGATTTCTCCCTGTATACAAAGTATGACTTTTACAACATACACATATCGTCTTAGATGCAGTATATGATACAATTTGATAGAATCTGGCGGAGGTATTTGCAATTACAGAAAATTGCAAGGAATAATGTTGTAACTTGTTACCATTCAACAGTAGTAACTATAATATTAAAATTATTCATTGATTCTATACAGAGAATTTGGCATCTAAAATTCTTATTTTATATACTTACTTGGCAACAATCAAAAATTAAAACCCTCTAGATGGGCCTTTTGTGGATTTGAAATACATCCTGCTATAATATAATACATCTACTCTACTGACTTCCAAAACCTCAATGTTAATCATATACATATACATATATATATATATATATATATATATATATATATATATATATATATATATATATATATATACATTAAATTGTATAAATGGCAATAGCCTTATTTAATTACAATAAACATTGAATCGCAAAAAGTACTTGCTCCGCCGGGAGTCGAACCCGGATCTCTCACTTGCCGGGTGAATGTGCTACCATTACACCACAGAGCGCTTACTTTTTCCGATTCAATTATTTTGTATTTGGCCGTATCTGTGACATATGCGTTTAAATAAGCAAACTAACATATGATTGGAAGACCAAATACCTGTCAAACGACTTTTATTTACATTAAATTGTATAAATGGCAATAGCCTTATTTAATTACAACAAACATTGAATCGCAAAAAGTACTTGCTCCGCCGGGAGTCGAACCCGGATCTCTCACTTGCCGGGTGAATGTGCTACCATTACACCACAGAGCGCTTACTTTTTTCCGATTCAATTATTTTGTATTTGGCCGTATCTGTGACATATGCGTTTAAATAAGCAAACTAACATATGATTGGAAGACCAAATACCTGTCAAACGACTTTTATTTACATTAAATTGTATAAATGGCAATAGCCTTATTTAATTTCAATAAACATTGAATCGCAAAAACTACTTGCTCCGCCGGGAGTCGAACCCGGATCTCTCACTTGCCGGGTGAATGTGCTACTATTACACCACAGAGCGCTTACTTTTTCCGATTCAATTATTTTGTATTTGGCCGTATCTGTGACATATGCGTTTAAATAAGCAAACTAACATATGATTGGAAGACCAAATACCTGTCAAACGACTTTTATTTACATTAAATTGTATAAATGGCAATAGCCTTATTTAATTTCAATAAACATTGAATCGCAAAAACTACTTGCTCCGCCGGGAGTCGAACCCGGATCTCTCACTTGCCGGGTGAGATTATATATATAAATATATATATATATATATATATATATATATATATATATATATATATATATATATATACTAACATTCATTTGCAGTATTTTTTAATCCTTTAAACAACTTAATATCGGCTTATATCCTTAAGAAGGTAACACCCATATTGAATAATGAGGTGGCAAACTTCGAAACACATATTTCTATAGTAAAGAACGCTAGAGGGACCTTCCAGTTAGCGATTGATGTGTTACTGATCCATCCATTGGTAGTATTATATCTTTGTAGATTATTTATCAGTTAAATACACATTTTTGGAAATCATCATAATAATTATTCATGGCTATTTTAGTAGTATCCTTTGTAAACTAGCCAACTCTATCTCAGGCAGTTATTCTTAATGATTTAACCAGCTTAAAATTAGTTTATTGTTACATTCTTTAAGCAACTTAATATCAGCTTGATTTCTTGCGATGGTTTATACTCGTAGAAAGAGATATTTTTATTATTGATCCATCTATTTTTAGTATTATATTTGTATCTATATCTAGAATTTGATATTATTAGAATTATTTAATTGATAATGTAATATTGAAATAATATATGCAATATATTTAAGGGGTTGGAAAATTGTTTTGTGCTTATAAAAAAATTAAATTAATATAACTTTCATGTAACAATGTAATTTTGTCAACAAATTAAGGAATTTTTTTTTGAACTATAAGTTAATTAAAAATATAATTTCCTTGTCATAAATGAATATAAAACCACACGTCACTTCGTAAAGTTATACATGTTCGAGTACATAATATAAGAATTGCATATTTTTTATTTACATACATGTGTATTTGGGCCTGATTTAAAAATGGTTTAACTTGTCTAATTTAAATTTCTGCAATTTCACGTGAATTAATAAAAAAGTTTACAACTAATTTGTAATAGAGAAATAAGCTGTCTTATTTAACATTAAAGTAATTTCCAAAAACCAAAATCAGTTCCACTAGGTACCTTAAATATTTGATTTGCTATTATGTATTTCGATATCTATTATACTGAAGTATATGACAAATATGAATAAAAATGTAAAATGTGTATCTTGATTGTGAATTTAAAAAAATATATATTGTGTATTGATAAAACTTTTTCTTTCTTCAAAATATAATTGAAGGAACAATCTACAGACCAATACTGGTAGTATTGATAATATGAAATATTTTAAATAAAATTAGACATCTATTCTTATTAAACAAAGAAACTAAATACAGGATAGAAATAAATTGACGGTAAAACATGTAAACGTAACGACACTTAATAACGTTTGACTGGATAAAAAATTTGTATAGCTACATTAAAACCTTTAAAATTCGTGAACACTGCTGTATTTTAAACATGCAAATAATTATGCTTATACGTAATCAGTCTGTTTGTCAGGTCTAGAGGCACAAGAAGCGTAAATTGATCAACAGTTAAAATCGCTTTCGTACAAACGAAGTCACGTACCAGGCCTTCAGGAAGTGTTGGCTTCCAAAACCATTTTCTCAATATCACTTTAAATAATTCAACTCTTTCTTCTACGTTTCTATATTTTTAATAGCCTACGTTTATTTAGTAGAAGGTATTTGAATATTTACAATTGCTAAAAAATAGTAGAATTAAATATTGTAATATAATACAAATAAATAATTACATAAAAAATGATCAAGTATTGTTATAAACTGTTACATTTGGATAGCTACATAGGTTTTGATTCTAATTTATAAGAAATACATGTTTTATTATTACTTTTTGAACAACTATGTCAAATATGTATACCAAAGTTAATTATTTACATTGTTTGTCATCTCAAAAAATTTCATTATAGTAAGAAGAATATTAAGAGAAAAACCATGAGACGTAAAATATATGTGAGTCTTTGGCTCACGAATACAGAGGAAATTCACTTTGCTATTACATACATTAGTTTGCAAGTATATGTTTATAGAGAAAATGAATACATTTATTAATCATAAAAGAAAACTTATCAATATTAAATTTATACCAAATATGAAACACACTGAAAGAAACTTACCAGACGTTTCGGAGCATTACTTGTAAAGGAACTAAATATAAATATATTAGAATATAATATTATCATAATGCCCGTATAGACCTTAACGAATACTAAAGAATTGTAGTGTCTTTCTGTTTTAGTTCTGGAAGGTATCTTCCTATTGAATGAGGAAGACTCTTAAGTTTTCAAAAGAGGTTTAAATCTGTAGTCAATTTGTTGAAAATTTATTTGAGAACTAATATCTTTATTTATGAGTGCCCGAAAACCACAAATATTTACAATATTTGTTTAAGGAATTAAAATGTTTTATAACACACAAAAACGGATATTTTGGTTATATATTCATTTTATAAAAAATTTTAAAATTCGCTTAGACCATGCGAAGATAGGGCTAAGAAACTCTAACACTTAATCTGATACTTGTGTTATTTTATAGAATATTTTTTATGGTTTTCTGCGTTTAAGTAGTTAAAATCCATTATACTTTTTTATATGATTGCATTATAATAATTACTTTTACTCTAAATTATAAAAGAACAATTTTATGCCAAATAAATTTATACTATCTCATCAACTCAATATTTAATTTGGAGAATATATTTATGATATGATGAAAATTAGTTTGTCTTAATTAAAAATCGATAGAAATAGGAAAAAAACGAGTAGAAATAAAAATAAAAATTTAAGAAGTATGTATGAAACACGCATGAAAAATACTATATTTTAGATAGAACATGTCCAATCAAGTAGTACCTCAATATCTGATGACTTCACTTTGGACTGTTTTTTAAATAATTGTTCTTTCTTAATAGTAGTGTCCAGGTGATGATATTAGAATCTCTCTACTAAGTTTAAAGTCGGTTTATTTATTCCTCCAATAAACGATTGATTATTTTGGATGAAGTTCTGAAATCTATTTTTAAATATTATCAAAATGGAAGTGGTAACTTACTTTGACTCGGAAAATGAATTACTTCTTCTTGTTTAAGAAACGTGGCAATATACGTGAAAGTGCTGATGCGTTGTTTACCTCGGTGTTTTCAGAGATTCCACAATAAATTTTGGTGATTTTCGAAGTGGCTATTTCAAATCTTTTTACTACAAGCACAATTCCTCAAAAACCTCCTGCAGTTTGCCACTGATAAAATTTAAAACAATATTAAAGACGTTTAAAATGCTTAGTTATATTAGAAAATATTTATTAAATGACATAGACCAAATTTACTTCGAATTTACTGACAGTATGTCTTTTACATAAATTTCATTTAGTTCACAAGCATTTTACACAAAATTAAAATCTCTTCTTTCTCTTTACAATGAATATGTTAACGGAAACAGTATTCTGTTAATATAATAAACAGTGAATAACTAAACAAAATATAGACGGGTACGCATACACAGTTTGAGCAAGGTCATGGACAATTAGATGAATACGAGGGATGAATACAGTAGGAACTTGCTTCTATATTTCCCAAAAACCACTTTTCATCTTTACAATATTTTGCTATATGCTATTTATGAAAATGAAATGAGAAATAAAGATTTACATATATTTATTATTATTGTTAATATAAACAGAATAATAATATGACAACTAAATCGTTTCATTGTTTTGATTCAATTTAAGTGGCTAGACAGCTTAAGAAAATATGCTGGAGAAAGTAATACATGAGCCATTCGACCTTAGAGGAGGAGAGCGGCTGTCTCACACAATTACATTACAATATTGTCCACATAAAATCTTGCTAAACGGAAACGGATGGTTGTTGTCCACACTTCGTGTTGTCTAAGCAGTTCTCTTTTACAATAAAAGTGATATTAGCTCTGATGTCACGCATAAAATGAGATTGATATTCAATATCTTTCTGAAATGTCATATTTTCTGCCGTGCATAAAACAGTGGAATAGTCTGGATCTGAATGTATCGGAAAATGTTCTTGGTGGTAAAATTGTACTGCAGTTTTATTTAATATCTGTCATTCAAAGTGGCCACACAGTAAATGGGTGACTACTACACAGTGACAAATTATTATATAAAGTGGTTTCATTAAATATGGTTTAAAATTATTTAGGACGTAGTTAATAGGTAATAATAAGTATTTTTTTTATCCAATCAACATACAATTCGACATCGCAACACTCCCTTATAGACCTGAATTAAGTGGGGACAAATATATCTAAAATATTATACGCAATTCCGACTCTGTGGAACTTTTTATGGATATATTGTTTATGTTACTGTTAAGTTAAGGTGCTGGTTGGTTAGATTTTTTTAATTTAAAGGAATGTGGCGATTCCTTAGAGTTATGGTGTTCTATGCGTAAACATTCTTTAGGATGTATTACATAATTGTACTCACAAGAAATAAAAATTTTACATTTATGCATTACATAGTTTTGGATACTTAAAGAAACATTTTCATTAAAAGTGGGCATTCACCACACTAAATATGATATACACAAAAATTTTTACCCATACACGTAGAAAAATTAAACCGTATACATAATAGAATATTTAATTTCTTAATTAGAACATTGTTTACCAAATCCTGGCAAAAGATAAATATATGTTGACTGAAAGCAGGCACAAACCATGGTCACAATTTTCTATCACTCGTGGGGCTGAAAAATGTTCATTTATATCTGTCCGTGTATCCGCACGATATCTTGAAAACTGATAGTTCCATAGACTTGAAATTATGCATGAAGCTTCATTTCTATATAAGGACCACTGAGTTCATTGATGGTGCATGTTACCATGGGATTTTGCCGAGTGTTAGGGCATATTTTTAAAAACTGGTTACCATGGGAAGAGAAAATAGCAAAATACATACATTTGTAAACAATGTATTGTCTACTCATTATGTCAAAAATTCAATAGTATCCTACAAGCAACGTGGCATAGGTTGAGTTTTAGTTAATATAACACAGTATTTGAAGTTGAGATTTCACTAGTTTAACTCTCATGGATGTACAAGTAGTTTATTTGTATACTATGAGTGTGAAATTACATAATCCACATTTATTCTCTATTGAAATTGAGCTGTTTACTAGAGCTCAATAAAAGGGATTTCAAAGATCTACAATGAAAGTTAATATAAATAGTAACGTTGCCTACTACTGGTCCACGCTGATCCTGAATATTGGCAACAGGGGCAAAGGCTTAGTTTAAATGAAACAGAGCTTTGAATGACCGCGAGATTTGTAATAGGATTTCTCTTACCAGTAATAATTTTGGATGGTTTCCGGAATAACCATTAAACCATTTTCCAGTTAGAGTGCATTGTTGCGTACTGATACTCCGTGTGATATTTTTTCATTTATTAAGGCAATTTTAATTTTAACACCTGTGTAACCAATGTAAGTAGCCTAATTTACAAAAGATAATTATAACTTGAGGCTACCGATTGTATAACATGGCATTTAGTTTATAAGATTATTTAACTAATTGTGTATGGAAATTTTAAAATATAGATACAAATATAATACTAAAAAAAGATGGATCAATAATAAAAAAATCTCTTTCTACAAGTGTAAACCATCGCAAGAAATCAAGCTGATATTAAGTTGGTTAGAGAATGTAACAATAAACTAATATCAAGCTGGTTAAATCATTAAGACTAACTGCCTGAGATAGAGTTACCTAGTTTACAAAGGATACTAATAAAATAGCCATGAATAATTATTATGATGATTTCCCAAAATGTGTATTTAACTAATAACTAATCTACATGAAGATATAATACTACCAATGGATGGATCAAACACATCAATCGCTTACTGTAAGGTGTTCTTTACTATAGAAATATGTGTTTCGGAAGTTTGCCACCTCATTATTCAATATGGGTGTACCTTCTTAAGGAGATAAGCTGATATTAAGTAGATTAAAAGGATTTAAAAATACTGCAAGACCAACACATGAATGTTAGTATACGCTATTTTAGTAAATATATATACATATATTTATATATATATATATATATAATATATATATATATATATATATTATATATATATATATATATTATATTTATATATAATAATAAAATCTCACCCGGCAAGTGAGAGATCCGGAGTCGAACCCGGCGGGGCAAGTACTTTTTGCGATTCAGTGTTTATTGAAATTAAATAAGGCAATTGCCATTTATACAATTTAATGTAAATAAAAGTCGTTTGACAGGTATTTGGTCTTCCGATCATTTGTTAGTTTGCTTATTTAAACGCATACTGTATGTTACAGATACGGCCAAATAACAAAATAATTGAATCTGAAAAAGTAAGGGCTCTGTGGTGTAATGGTAGCACATTCACCCGGCAAGTGAGAGATCCGGGTTCGACTCCCGGCGGAGCAAGTACTTTTTGCGATTCAGTGTTTATTGAAATTAAATAAGCCTAATGCCATTTATACAATTTAATGTATATATATATATATGTGTGTGTGTGTGTGTGTGTGTGTGTGTGTGTGTGTGTGTGTGTGTGTGTGTGTGTGTGTGTGTATATGATTAACATTGAGGTTTTGGAAGTCAGTAGAGTAGATGTATTATATTGTAGCAAGATGTATTTCAAATCCACAAAAGGCTCATCTAGAGGGTTTACATTTTTAATTGTTGCCAAATAAGTATATAAAATAAGAATTTTAGATACCACATTCGCTGTAAAAAATCAATAAATAATTTTTATATTATAGTTACTACTGTTGAATGGTAACAAGTTACAAACATTATTCCTTGCAATTTTCTGTAATTGCAAATACCTCCGCCAGATTCTATCAAATTGTATCGTATACTGCATCTAAGACGATATGTGTATAGCTGAAATATTAATTTGTAAAAGTCATACTTTGTATACAGGGAGAAATCTTACTCATATACACTGAAGTATCCAATCGTATCACAGGTTTGACTGTTAGCTACCTTTGGTACAAAACGATTTAACACCAGTATAAGATAAAAATATTTTAGTTACAATTGTTTCTGTAAAATTTAAAAATCACACAGATTCTTCTTAAAATCGTGTTTCTGTCTGCCTGTCCGCGCATCTATGTGTCCGTCTGTGCGACAACTTTTGATAGTAAATTCCTAGATATTCGAAACTTGGTAAATAGATTCGTCTTCATCCAAGGAAGAATTCCTTGTTTATTTTCGGGTCAAAAGGTGAGTTAAATTTGCTACCTTTTGACCCAAAATTTAGTGAGTCCGGAAAACTCACTAGCTTACTAAGAAGTGTTAAAATATCTTTTTAGCATGGAACATGGCAGAGGTAAAGCAACATCTGAACTATATAATATTCAAAATATATTTAGGCTGGATGGACAGCTTTCATCAAAGTCGAACATTTACAGTTAACAAACAAAGGTTTCGCGAAACAAACCCGTTACAACTGATTGCTTTGTGTCAGCGATTATAATTGCAATAACCGATGTCGAGTAACAAGTCTGATATTCTGTTTGTATTATGTTTATTTTATTGGATTGAAAAATTTCGCTACAAAACAAGTGAAGCTTTGTTGGTTTGTATTGTTGACAAGAATATGTAATGAGCATGTCTGAATGATGATACCGGGTTAGGTTTGACTAACAGAACAGCTCCAGTGGTAAAACAAGATTAAATGTTTATTTTCAGAATGTAAGTGTTCTCGAACCAAACTTTTTAATCTAAAATGCTTTGGCTTCCAATATATATCTACTTTGTGATTAAAGTTATCTCCAGACATACCTAGTTCATAGTTACAGTCAACTGATAAATATACGATTTATAAAAATATAGGAACATATAATAACTAAATTAGATTTATAAATATTTATAAGGTTTTGCCTAGGATAGTTTTGAGTCATTCTAGAAAAAGCAATTTACCAACATAGGGTTCCACATATTAATGGTTCTAATATTGTACTTTTCCCTACTCCTCTGACTTCACCCTTAGTCTTGGGGTATACAAAATTGGCGTGCATCTTCTGTAATTTTTTTCTCGTTTTTTTGCCTTAAGCTGTCTCCTATAATTTATTTCGCCCTTATTTATTATATACTGACCGTATAAACTTTTTATTTGAGTTTTTACTTACTTTTTGTTATTACTCAGTCCAATATTTGTCTAAAAATTTGCACATTGTTCTATAAAAAAGGTGTTGTAACTTTTATTTTTGACAGAATTTTTTTTGGTTTAATTGAAATTAAATTAAAATTTAGATGTTGAGTCGTATTTTGTTTCTTTCAATAAACAGTTTGTCAAGGACATCCCCATTTCTTTTTGTTATAAACTGAGAATTCCACTATATACTTTTTAACCTAAAAGCCTAAAAAAGGGAATGCTTAAATTATATAAAAGCTTAAGTTTAAAAAGAAAAAGTAAAGAAGTTCTTAAATTAAAAATAGTTAAGTGAAACGGCAAAATGGTGGCTATTCTGGTAATTATTGAGTTTAATAAAGTATTAATTTCATATTTTTGTTTGCCTTTGGTCCATTAATAAAACATTGGTAGTAGCTTTGGGACACTCCGTATATTTCCTTTATTTGAAACAATAGTTATTTATTTGTTATAATATTTTATTTCCGTACAAATTTTTAAAGATACTGCTACAGTATTTCTTTGAGTCTAAATGAATGTTATGTTATTAAAATTAAACGATTAAATCTTAATTTCACTGAAATTAGAATCGGCGTCCTGTCGCTCTGACGTCAAACATTGTACATTTTTTAATTATGAAAAGATCCATTAATTTGTTTGATATTTTATTATTTAAAAGTCTTAAAAATAAGAGAAAATTAGGAATGAGTAAAAGTACAAATATCAAACATCATCTAGCAAGTTACAAAAATAAAATTTAGAAGACTAATTAATTGATTTATCTTTACGATTGCCAAATAAACATAAATGTAGGATGCTTTATACAGTTACAGAACGGACAGTTTTTTTTTAGTTACAAATAAAAATTACAGAGACCCATTATTACAATGGCAGTCACGTAGTTTGATATAGTAGGAGCGCTGCCAACAGAGGCTATCCAATATACTGTAATGAGAACAGGAGAACAGGAACCTTCAATAATTACGCGTTTGGCTCGCTGAATGCCATTATATAGTCTCTTTTAGAGTTAACAGCATCATTGTTTTCGATTAAGGGAATAGTGGCTTCAATGACTCTCAGCCAAATTTCATGTTTGGACATGTACATCATTCATTATTTTCTATGTAGAAGTGAAGTTTCAAGCAAAAGTTAAATTTCTCTGCAGATTAAATATTTATTGAATTATCCTGCAACAAGATAAATTTTACTTTTTTTCATGAATTTTTTCAAATAAAAGTTGCGGTGAGCTAAAGGGATACTACAATGCAAAAGTGTGTTAAAATCAAATTGTTTCATCAGATTTTGCATTAAATTTTCACTATCATATTTTTTAGTTTTAACTATATGAATACAAATATTACATGTTAAAAACCTAATTAATTGTACTCAGTTTCTTTATAAATTTATCTATTCTGCCATTTACTGGTTGCCATCATGGTTACACATAAAAAATGTGAAAAGATTCGCTATCGCTCAAGTAGATTCCATGGAGTGACAAGAACTATCATCGAAGTCAGTGTTGCGGATATACGAGGGTGAAGGTATTAGCACAATTTCAAATCTATAGGTCAGTTAGTTCTCGAGATATTGTGCGAATAGGCAAACAGACAGAAAGTGAATTTTTCTGCTGGCTTTTCTTACGCTCAGCCAATAAACCCATTTCCTTTTCTCTAAATAACTGAGATTTTTAAATAATTATAGTTTAGCACACTATAGCATTGATAGTAGTAACTACGAGTATACATCAAGGAATAAATTATTATATTGGAGGATAGCGTAACTAACATAGTGGGGTAAATGAAATTCTGTTACCGGTTTGATACAAATAGATGTCTATATACATATTTGTATTTATATCTGGGGTCATTTGCAAAACAACCCGATTCAGTAGTGGGAGTATGTAAAACGGATTACTGAGTGTGGTAAGACAGAGAGAAATTTGCCAACAGTTCATCTTCTTTCTGTTAATATTCACATTACGCATATTCTCTAAAGCATTAAGTCTAAAGTGGTACCCATCACGGAATAGTTAAAATTATAGATTTTGTATCTAAACTTTTCTTATATAAATCATAAAATAACAACAACAATTTTTTTAATTTTATTGATACGACATTCGTTTAATTCATGCACGGAGCAATACTTAAGAATACATTTGGAAACAAACAATTCAAAATCAAATGTAATGAATTTCACCGTTATGGTGGATTACGTTTTCTTGGAAGAAGCTGAATCCACCTAGATTGGTGATTTGAGGGTTGACATGAGACTATCATATCGAAAGATTTTTCTCAAAGGTTATTTCCTGTATTTAACCACTGCACAGACTTGTAAAAGTTTTTTTTATGGATGTATTGAAAACGACCTATTATGGGGTTTGAAACATCTATACATATCTTACGGTTTGACATTATGGAGGTGCTGTTCACAAAAAAGCTGTAAGATCTCTTTTAAAGTCGAATTCCAGTGAGATGTACAAAGGTACCTTCATTGAAATTAAATTGTTAAATTTATCCTGTTTATTTATTCTTGAGACCACCCTGTATTGCCGTTTCAAGTGCGGATTGCTCCAAGGCAAGGAACGCCCACCAATACGAGACAAGAGGCAAGGACAACTTCAGAGATATCGGTAGCATTTGAATACCTGCCATCTCAAATTGGCGTGACACTAATCAATAAGCTCCCTGTGAGTATTAAACATCTAAATAATCCCAAACAATTTAAATATTAATTAAAACACTTCCTAATGTCAATGGCGTTTTACTTCGTTGAAGACCATGATGGTCTGCTGGGAAGATAATATTTGAATATTATAATTGACACTGAAAGTGAAATCCAAATTCTGATATCAAAAGTGATGTCCAAAGACATTGATGGAGTTACAAAAATAACTATAAATACCAAATAAATACAAATAATACAATATAGTTATATATTATAGTAGGTGTAGTATTATATTACAATGAGTACTATAGTTATGTGTAAGTATTAGTAGCGTATGTGATGTAATTGTATGAGTATTTATACTATGAAGGACATTATTATTATTATTGGCTGTGCGGTAGCGAAGCTAAGATAACCGAGTGTAAGCGTCGTCCCAAGCAGGTAGTCACGCATCCAAGATAGCAGTGGGCCATGGATTCTATAAGCAGTCCCATAATTCCGTTTCCGCAAAAATTTATAAGAACGTCAATCTGATCATTCTTTCAAGGTGTAAAAAAGCAATGTTCTATTCAACAACATTCATCTCGGACATCGGTTCATAACGGTTTTTAACCTTCCGTCCTGGACTGTTTAAGGTGAATAAGTAGAACTTTATGTAGTTTTTTAAATCTAAATTTTTTTACAATAACGTATAAGATTTAGTGCTCGGAAATTTAAACTGTGCCAAATACATGAATAATTCTTTATAATGAGACTTTGCAGAATGCACGCTAGATTATAAATTCAGAAATGGATTGTTCATAGTAGTTTAAATACAATGGTATTAGCTTTGTGTTTTCTAGTACTAGTTAATATTAATGTGTGTGATGTAATAGGTATATACTATAACATGTAATAGTCTAGACTTAATTTGAACTTTGTTACTATAATGGGTGTTTCAATTCAATGTGACAGTCACAAGACCATACCAAAACCACAGTAACTTGCAATAGTGTCTTCTGAAAGCAACCAATACGTACTATGGCGACGAGCTTGGATTACTAATTAGGCAAGTGGAGTCGGTGGAACAATTATTGAGCTCCCTTTGTACTGAATCAACAATAGATGATGTTTAAACTCGATCATCGCGTCGGTGAACACACGACATATCTGCTACACGTTAACATTTTAATGAGCAATGTTGTAGACAAAGGTTACGCTATAACTGACAAAGCGAGATGTATGCTTTCTGATGCTGTGTGAGTGACTACTGGTCCAACTCAATCTGACTCACAATGGAATCTGGTAGAAAGGATTGTTTTTAACGTTTCTGATGTTTCTTACTGGACTTAGCGACTAACTCGTTCTATACCAGTATGGATTTATTTAAACAAGTTGCACTTTATTTAGTTTACCTTTCGTTATAACTTTAAATGGAATAATCATCATCTCCACACTCATTCATGTTCTGCACAAGTCTAGAGATAATCAGGATCCAACAGATTGCCTGTAATAGTAATCCTTTTATGGCAGAATAGGAAGTCCCAGTCATCCCTAATACCCGCAAAGGTGTTGGGAGGGAAACCAGGAAACATATCTTTGACATCCATCTCGTTCCTTTGCCCCAAATTTAGTGTCTAAAACCTGGAATTTTATAAACCCAATAATGGTAACACGAGCACATTCGTCATTTGCAGGAATTTACATTTACTGAGTGGCATACTAGAGTATATATATACTATAGTTATAGTTTCCTTGTATACACTTGAAAAAAAAAATGTAATATATGCTGGTCACATTTCATGAATCTAAATACCCTTTTCTTTTAATAATCAATTCCCGAATTCGTAATGGTGATATTGTCACTTTCAAGTCTGAAAATTGTATTATATGTGTGCACTAATAATTACAAAATACGTTAGTTATTGCTCTATTAAAATTTCTGAGATGTCCTCTAGGCTTTTAAGGTATAAATTCGATACAAATATTTTAAAATTCGTTATACTTCCATTATTTTTTTAGTAGCCGCGGGTAGGCTTTGCACGAAACTTCTCAGGTTTGCATTTGAATGAGTATCTCTGGTTCGAGTGAATTTTATTTCTAACGCTGATGTAGAGTTTGCCTTGTCGCCACAATCAAGGTTATACGTCAAAAAGTTTACAGTTATGGCCATTGTAATGTAATTCTTCTTAGTATGATTTGTACCACATTTTATTTTGCCTTGTTTCCCAAGGACGAAAATATATATCACTTCTGCCAAAGTAAACTTAAACGAGTTTTATATATATATATATATATATATAATTAAATTTATAGTAAGAGTTAGATAGTAACATTGTCTTTCAGAAGTAATACTTAAAGTTTGATAAGAATTTATGGTTAAATTTACATTAACAATGACAGTACGGGTTTGCCTCTTTACAAAATAAAAAACATATTTTTGTACATTTGAGCTGGAATTGGTACATTAGTTCAAAAACACAGTCCAGCGAACTTTTATCTAGCATTCATTGGTCTTGTCGACTGCTTCAAAGGAAGTCTTCGGAATCAAATTCTGACTACGTTATGTTTTAGGATTTTTTCCAAGGTAGATGAGTAACTACCTACTCGCTAGTATCTTAAACGGCTTTAAAACCCAGGGTTATTCCTACTATTGTTAAAAATAACTCATATGAGAATATACTCAATATAAATGTAAATAAATTGGAAATAATAAAGAGTGTTTTACACAGAAAAGTTAATTAAATTAGATATCCTCATCAAATTAATATTTCACAACTTTTGAGATTAATATGGGATTTGTTGCTACTTTTTAAGACCAGTGGGGCGTAGCCCAGTGGGAATAGGGCAAGAATAGGCCTATATTCATTCGAGGCACCATAAAAATTTCCATGTAATATTACAATCGGTTGAATAGCTTACTACGCGTGAAAAACAAATAAAGGCACTTTCGCATTTATAATACTATTAGGATAGTTTAGTTTAAAAAATATTGTTATTATTTCAATAAGATCCTAGAAACATAACACATAATGTGTTCGCTTTAGCTTTACCTATGAGTAAAGGTGAGTTTTGAAATTCAGGTCAATTTTAGCCAATTTACACACAATGTTAAAGCTGATCTGAACACTGACTGAACTCAGTAATATGTATGGACGCAGCAATGAACTTAACCGTAGTTCCTAGAAAAACGCGGTATCATAAGTAAAGTCAAAAAATATCACTAGCTTGCAGGGTACCATGCAATCAAGATAAAGCTGCATGCACCCTTTAACTGACCTGTACAGACGTATATGTATTATTGGTAGTTCCGGCTTAACATTTACTGACTGAAGATGGCTCTCCACATCACGGACAAATAAACGTACAGATGATCACATTGAAAATAACCGGATGTAACCCCGGCAGACAAAAGAGAAATTAAGTCAGACTACTGAGTGATGGGCTTAATGATGATCAAGAAAATTCCATTGTTGGAGTAGTACCAGTATATAAATCAATCCTGTCTATATAGAAATAAAGCTTCATGCTAATTTAAATTGTGCAACAGAAATATCTCTTAAGACCTGTTGCTATATGATACATTCAGGTTCTTTTCTCATTAAATTAATTTGGGTTTTATAGCAGTATTCAAATGATCACGGTTCCAGTGAGTTAGAAAGGATACTAAAACGAAAGATTTCGCTTAAAAATCTTATTAATTTTAACATCGATTTTAAACTTTATTATTCTTTGATAACGCTCATATAATTATTATTTAACCCGTTATGCATTCTTTTGTTCCACAAAAAAAGAGGCACTCCTATTGTTACTGTTGTTGTTTTTCTTGTTCTCCTTACAGTATGACTTGACCTGTTTGACGTATATACCTGCTGAGTCGTTACGGGGAGAAGCGTGCTTTGCACACAAATGGGATTTGAGTTTTACTGAGAATCATCAAGCCGCAGTAACAAGCTTCCAGATGATCCGGATTGGCAGATCTCGGTACATGGTTTTAAACTCTGTATCGTGCAGCACTTGTAATCGGATCAGTTCTCAGTTGGTTTTATAAAAACTGAATGGTATAACAAATCCAGCGTTTTACAACCTATGAACTGTTCCAGTATAATCCAATATAACAATAAATGGATCACCAGAGGCATTTTCGTTTCGAGTGAAAACTCAACTTTTTGTTGAACAATCTATTTTTTTTTTTTCGAAAATACAAAAATACCTACCAAAATGTGATTTAAACAGCAAAAACTTTTGATGTCTCAAAATTAATTCTTTCCTCATCAAACAGTTAAAAAGCGATATGGTACATAATAAACAATAAAAATGAAAAACTCAAACAGATCAAAGTCAGAATCAGAGAGAGCCTTGTGTGTGATGCTTCTGATGTTGCTAACGAGTTTAATCGATTTTCGCGTCTGTTGTTCGTGGGAAAAATCCTCGTCCATCACAGCCAAAAGGTAATCCTGCGCGTAGAGTCATGTTGCTTCAATGGCCCTCGTTCCTGTAGTTGAGGAATAACTCAATCACAAAATCAAATGATCTCGAATCGAGATTCACGTGGTCAATAAAAATGCTCACGGCATATTATAAAACCACTTAGTCAATTGGTCAATTTATCTTAACTCAGGAGTTTTTCCCTCTCTCCTAAACAGTGGAAAAATGCATACCATTTTTAAGAAAGAATCCCTGTTAAATTAACAACTATCAACCAGCCTCGATTTTTCCAGTTTTGAGCAAAATATTCGAAAAACCTTTTTAACAAGAATGCTTTACTTTTTAAACAAACACTACCAGCTTTCTGGATACCAATTTGGATTCAGGAAAAGTAAATCGTCGATAGACGCAGTTGTGAGTCTGGTCGTTATTGTTGTAGTGGGGTTAGAACAGCAGGAGCACACATTAAGTGTGTCCGTGATTGAGTGTGAAGTTAAGCCATTCGACTGTGTTGATCATGAAATACTGCTTGATAAACTAGATTCTCATGGCATCCGAGGCGTGCCGCTCTTATGGCTTAGATAGTTTTTAATCCAAAGATGTCCAGATCTCAAAATAACTATCCAAACCAATTCAACTAAGCTATGGAGTTTCCTTAAGGCTCTATACTTAAAATTTTTTAAGCCCTATTTTTCTGATATACATGAACGACGTAAATTTATCTCTTCATTTGGGTGAAATCGTGCAGTATGTTGATGACAAGACTCTCTTTTTCAGAGATAAATCACAAGGATGTTTGGAGCAAAACAATTTTGTTGATCTCATCAATTGTGTTCAACACTTTAATAGCCTCAATCTTTAAACAAACTCATCGAAATAAAACGTGCTGTATTTCACATTGTGACCAGTGGAGTAACAATTTGATCCGGCCGTCATGTTTGGCAGATTCCATATTGGAGGAAGTCCGCTCATCAAAATTCCTTGGAATAAACCTTGATTGTGGGTTGACTTGGAATAATCACATTGACCATGTATGCGACAAATTGTCCTCAGGAATATACGACGTAAGATCCTTGGCCCGATATTGCCCCAGGTAAGTACTGATTACGGCATATTATAGGTTGATTTACCCCCACCTTTCTTACGAGATGGTTTTGTGGGGAGCCTGTGCAAACAGTCATTTCCGGAGGGTGTTCAGGTTGCAGAAAAAGGCGCCAAGTTGAATTTTAGAGAGTCGTGCAGGACAGCATTTAAATATATGTAACTGGTAACTCTCCCCAGTCTCTAAATTTTGGAAAAAACTTTATTCTGTATGTATAAAATATGTGCCCTATTCAGGGGTCGGGAGAACACGTGTATGAGGCAATAGGGAGAGACAACTACCGTACTGGAAGACACAGAACGGTAGTGTATGAGCACTCACCTTCGCATGCAGGTGTTCAATTCATCAACAGATTGCCCGATTTTATAAAATTATTTCCCAAGGCGTCAAAAAATAGTCAGAAATGCTTCCTAGCGTGATGAAAACGAACTGCTTTGATGAGTTTCTGGAATTTAACTGGGAGACCGCCCAATTGGGCGACTGACTCCGGCGCTGGAAGTAGTTGGAAATTGCCGATGGACAAATGAGACTTGATATTATAAATTTTATTATGAATATTATGATATCTACAATCAAAGGTGCTATCTATGCAAATATCAAACACCATTTTCAATTACAATTCATAGGCACCTGTATGTAAATATGTCACATTTTCATGTATATTTGCTCATGTATTCAGATCAAATGCAAAACAATTCGGTTTGGTGTTGAAGTTATGTAAAGCTGATTACGCTGCTTGTTTCACAAGTGTAGGAGTTTATATTTACTAGAAGTGTTGTAATTTGACAAACGAGTCATGGCAAAGTGTGAAGTTCTTTAGCTTACAGTAAATGAGGTACGGATTCACTTTTCCCACGTTTAAAAGTGCACTAAAATGATATGTTTATTAGTTGTTCCTTCTGGTACAAACTAAACCTCAATGTATTAAAACGTGTTGTATGAATATATGAGCAGTGAAAACATTTCACTAGTTTAGTCTTCAAGTCCAGAGCCTCCAAAGGTATTCGAGTGATTCTACAAACTTACCTTATTCCGTTACTTGATGTATTTACATTTGGAAAAGTTTAAAAACTTCTAGCTGATTTCAGTCATATCAATTTCACATTTTAATAAACCACTTAATATGCTTATAACAATTTAAATCGGAGGCTTTAAGATGATGGAGTCTTTATCTTATTAAATTGTTGTAATAAATTTGTCAGCCATTGTTAGTACCATTGTATAAACTCCTAAAATAATACTTAAGACGCATTTAAAGACGATAGCCACATGCGAAAGTGTACTATTATTCTGACTTGACAAAAGTAACGTTGCGCTAAAATATGTACAGTAAACTATGAGTTGGCTTAAAAAAATACTAGTAAAAAGAATACTGAACTCGAAGATTTGCTACTCGAATATCTATTATTACCTTTGCGCTAAAAAATTTATAAACCATGGTAGAACAGTCTGGTATACAACATTTTGTTCTCATATGAAAATGGGAAGAGGGAGATCCAATACAGTATCAGATGGACAATACTCTTGTTAAAGACAGCATATTTACCTGCGCCTTTTGTAATACAGACCGAATCCGACTTAGACTTCTTAGACTTTATGGAAACAGCTCTCCAAATTACTGTGCCAGTATTTGGCTGGATCATTTGGAAATAAGCAGACTCCGTAATTACTTGCACATATAGAGGAATATCTTTCACAAATGTACAAATACAACCATGTCTAATGTAACCAAATGATCCCACAGAGCACCAAATAATCTGAAGATACCAGTTGCGGAGTTTAAAATTTAACAGAATTGTTTCACCAATTAAACCAAATTATTAGTGTTAGAATATGAGTTACAATAAAACTATGATGTATCTTTATTGTGTGTTTCTGTTGAGATTACTACCATATATTGGGTATATAATTATTGTAATACGTTTCTAATGTATCTAATATGAAAGAAATATAAAAACTTAGAATATTATAACTTACCTAGCTTAATCGTACTGCCTAGGTTTACAGTAGCCTCCTTATTTTATTCCCATTTAAGGTATCAAGCATTTGTATAGCTTTTATAATAAATAACTTGTAAAATGTAGATTATGAGCGGCATTACTGCATTAATTCTATAGGAAATAAAACCAATCTGAAAGAAAATGAAAACTCAAAGAGAGGGATTGATGTAATGTTACGCAGAGTAACCAGTAAACTTTTGCATCCACTTTGGTGGTGTATTGGTTAACAGCTGCAAGAGCTTAGGTTGTGAATGGATCATTGTAATAATCCAGAAAATAAATAAATGGATATTTTTATATCCATATATATTTATATTCATATATTTTTATAATGAGCAATAAGCCTCAAAGTTTTTAATACTGTATAATATTGTTAGAGACCACGCAAACCGAGAGAAATAATTTTGTTATGTTAAATATTTGAAAATACAAATCACTTTTGTATCGGAATTATGTAAAGCTGATTATTTATACTGGTTGCTTCACCAGTGTAGGAGTATATATATTTACCAGAAGCGTTAGTAGTCCTTGCACGTTTGTGTTATTTGATAAACATGACAAGGCAAAGTTTAAGTTTTGTTGAGAGGGGTTAAGCACTATTGGATCATTCACAAAAGACATTCATATGAATTGTTCATTGAAAGGTTAATATGATTGAGGACATTTTAGATCGGTACATGGCCGAAAAGTACAACATAGACTGAAATCCGCCCTCTTTTTCAGCTGTTTTCTTTTTGAGTTGCAGTTTATTGCTGCAATTTTCAATTTTAAGTTTGTTTTAATGTATTAGGTTTTTTTACACAACTAAGAGGGTAGATTACAATCCTCAAAAACATATTGTTATAGTTTTTTGCAAAATATATAATGATGGCAAATGTTCGAAATCCTTGTATCGTTCGAAATCATCCATAGTCAATAACAAACTTTGAGCGAAGGTTTATTATTGTTATGTGTGATAAGAGTAATATGTAAAAATAGTAATGTAGAAAATCGACTGTTAACATAAATGTTAAGATTGAAAATATTGTTAATAGAAAATAATTCGTATAGTTGCTTAAAATTGCTAATATTACGATTAAGGATAATTCCTAAAAATATTCCACTAAATTTAGTTTTTCTTAAATTATAACACTTGATTATGAGAACATCGCTTTAAATGTGCACGTATTACAAAAGTATATGTAATTGAAAGATATTTATATTCCTGGAAGTTAATTAATTATCAAACATATGTAAAATGATATGTATTCAGTTGGACAATTGATATAAAGTGTCAAATTATATATTCTGTGAACACCTCCTGGTACATACATTCAATAAAGTATAATCCAGGATCGTCATAATTGTCCATTCACAGCTAAGCTCTTGCAGCTGTTAACCAATATTCAGACTCAACAGTCCCAGAGGGTAGGTGTTAAACCTATGCATTATGTGATCTGTTGTGTTAACGTATTCTACATAATTACGAAGCTGTTGTTTAGTGAAGATTAAATACAAAACATGACATATGGATGTTATTGGTTCATTCTAAAGTCATCACCCGATTGCTATAAAAAATGGTTTGAAAGAAGAAGATCTGGGTGTGGACAAGTGGTGAAAAACACATGTCAGGTGATATTTTTTTTGATATTTCTCAACGTTATCTCACAAAGTATCTTTAAATTTAGAATGTTTATCAAAACTTACATAACAGGATTATAGTTCTTTAAAATAATGTGGCAGAATAGATAGTCACATTGTATAGCTATATTTTTGTATTTATAATGAGACACGCTAAATATGGTATATTAGGTTTTTATGATATTTATACACCTTATTTATACTTACTTATTTATATCACCGACCGTATAATAAGTTTTAATGTAATGGAGCTTACAGTTGAAAATTAAGTTTAAATATTTCATATAGTATGTATTCATTTTAAACTATATTTATTAAAACAGAACTAATATTTAGTCATACATTTATGAATGGTTGAAATTGTTTTTTACATACCCGAAGACTCAAAACAAGACCAAATTTTAATGTGTATCTATTTTCTGTATATTTTAACATACTATTGTCAGTTTGTAATTGACTGTAAATATAGTTTTTACATTATTATACTCATTCTGCAGGAAAATATCAAATTCGTCCATTCATACAGTGTGTTTTTTCATAGTTCAGCGTCTTTATTTTCCATTATATTTCCAAAAAGTTAGTCATTATTGTATTATAAATTCAGAAAGTAGATCTATTAGTTGAATCCAAGACAGGAAAAGCTTTAGAAGACAACCTAATTTCAGCAATGACTATTATACGGTCCGAGAAATTAAAGCAGCTAAAATTTTCATCGTTGATGTATAAATATACTAAAGAGGTAAATATCACTTATGCACTGAGTGAATCTAGAAATAGGTCATTCTATTTAACTGGGGATTTAAATTTGAGTGTATACGTATTGTTTACCTATGATTGATACTAAACCTATTTTGGTAGAAAAATATTTCTCTCAAAATCTTTTGGCAAATTTAATGGGCACTCAATAAAACCAAACAAGGATGTTGTCACTTAAAAGGATACGCCCAAGGCATCCCTGTTATTTAGGAGGACATTGCGTTCGAATCCACGTGTAACTGCTAGTATTTAAATAAGATTATATTGGACAATGTAAAAACTATCACTAATTGAAACAATAATTTTATTTACAAGCACAAGAAGGTGAGAAAAACAGTTTCATTCACACAAACCAAGCAGGCCGTTTTTGGAGTCACAGGATATTCAGGATGGATATGTATGCGAAATTAGGAAGTTCCACAGCCCAAGAGTCTAAGGCACAACCATCATTAATATTAGGCACTACTTGAATCATGCCACCTTGGGGATTTTAGGCTTACTTCAGTATTTAGAATTTAGAGTAAACATAAGATGGTTGACTATAATGCTTAGTCTTTCAAGAAGATTTAATACTAAGGAACCTCTTCCTTTTAAACAATCTTCTCTCCGGTACTAGGGTTGTTATTCTTTTACCCCAATATCTAAAGGGTTTGGGTTAATAATGTGGCAATTTTGAACATTAGTTAGGTTGTCCATAAAATGTGAGTGACAAAAAAATATGTCTCTTCTGTACCCAGAGTAGATCTACAGACATAATAGTTTAATTAAATGACATTCTCTAATTTACGTCTCAAACAAGTGTTGGTACTATTTAAAAATTGGCTTATCTAGAACACTTATTACTGTTTTAATCTTAAGTTGGTAAATTCGAAGGTTATTTTAATGTAATAATTAAACTTTATGGTAAAACATTTTTTAATCTTTTAACAATTGCTGGGCCCAAGTCTTGGATTTATCATTAAAACCTGTAGACATAAAAAACACATAAAGCGTAAAATTATTTATTTTCTCTGGTTAGCTCTAAGCTTATATAATACTATGAAATCCTTTTTATGACATAAATTAAAATATGATTGAAATATCAAAACAAGTGTTTAAGGTACTCATTTTACAGGACCTTCTATTTATATAGGTAGTTTTCGTACACTGATTTAAAACATATATTTAAACGTCAACAATAAAATAATTAGAAGAAAACTTTTTACTTATAAAGAATCTAAGAACACTTGTTATTAATAAAATTGAAGTTCTCATGCGATAAAAAAAACTTAATTTTGCATGTCCCACAGTTGTACAGGAGATTTAAATCACTTTTTACCTAATATATATTTGAAAATCATGCACGCTACCATCCTCCTAAGTACCATTGTCATTACATCGAGAAGTGTGAGGTCTGCCTCACCTTGTATACGGTATATGGGATTTATATCTTATCTATAACTGTAATTTCTCTTTGCTCTAGAGGAATTCACATTCAAATCCGCTCTCAGATACGCAGAATCTAAAGGATAAACCACATTTCATAACAATATTAAGGTACATCAATACCCGCATTGGCAAAAAATACCAATGTTACTTTGAAATTCAAGTGTAAGTAACATGTTAGCCAAATCTGTCGGACTTAACTTAAAACAGAGATAATAAACACATCGCATCAGCAGAACAGCAATCACTATAAAAATATTTAACTGTTCGGGAGGGACCTTTAAGCATCTGGTCCTTAGGTTAAGTATGATGTCTTGCTTTACAAAGGCAGAACTTCCCTTTGTAAAGCAAGACATCATTTAATTTTGTTTTAGCTCGGAAGTGATTGGGAAGTAGTTTAAAAACTGATGCCATTATTATACAGCAACATTATAATTACGAAGTAGCGCGTGAAGCTTATTTCTGCAGTTTTGTCTATCACGTCAGCGCGTTTGAGCTGCGAATCAATTACGTATTAAGACGTTGTTTCTAAATTCCCACAAGATTAAATATACATTTTTCGTTGAATAAAACGTAGTAATAATATATTTGTAACTCTGTCGATAAGAATGACAGTCACGTCGCGGCTGGAGTAGGAGCGCTGCCAGCAGTCTACGCAATATAGTGTTAATGAGGCCAGGAGCACAGGAACCTTCAGTAATTACACGTTCGGCTCACTGGGTTCATTAGATAGATTATTTAAAGTTTATAGCTCCATTTATTCAAATTTAAATAGCTCCGAATGATATTAATACGCAAGCATTTTTATATCGAACTGAAACACAGATCTTACATAGATCTCCTTTGCTATCCGTGGCTTGTAAAACGTTAGCGAGTATTAGTGTTTTAAAACAAAGGGATTTAAAGGTTTGTTATTATGTTTTTAATTGGTTTCACTCACCAAAGTTTTCTCATAATGCAAAAACCATTCAATATAAATTTCCGGTAGACAAAATTGAAAAACGTCACGCACCATCAGTACTATATTACACAGTCTCAATTTAAATGTACAAACATTTTATACGAATATATTCTGAGTATGTTTAATATGACTGTACAAAATAACTCGCAACTATCTCAACAAAGGTATATCATTGTATGTTCAAAAAAATCTCACGATTTTTAAGATGGTTCTTCAGTGCTTAGTTTTTCCAAGTCAGTCTGCATGGGGGTTTTTAAATCTATATCTTAAAACATGTTTTGGCTATTTTTATAAAAAGAAATTAAAAACACAAAATTGAGTTAAATAAAATAACAAATACCTGACTTTGAGTAGATTTACTGCGACAGAAAACACAGAATCTGCATTGAGGTTCTCAGCAAATAGGTTACAATATAAAAACTAAATTTCTACCTATCTGTTTTGTGTGTACAGACTATCGAATGAGTTTAACTTGAGAATTAAAATGATCTGTTAAATCTGAATCATTTTTAACAACAGTACACATTGGTCCATCGGGAGTTTCAATTTCTGTGTATAAAAAAATAACTCTCGTTACATTTGGACTTTTGCGGAACCAAGTTGCCAACGAGAAAACATCGATAACAAAGTAGTAAACAGAGTTATATATGGGGGTAATCATATGAAATATTCCAGTAACTTGTTAGGAGATAGGATGAATTTGTTTTATTGGGTGATTTCACACTAAACATAGAAATTGAGCTTAACCTGTAATTTCAATGTCATCATGAAACCTAGCTAACTGTTATAGAGCATTTTTACCGTGTTTTGTTGGGAGTAATGATGGATGAAAAGTGAGATGAATGGAGCTAGCATCTCATCTATGGTACTTTTAGAGCCAACTTAAAGTTACTCAAAATTACTAAACGTTACCTCGTGGTGACCGTTCAGACCCACAATTCTCAATTATTCAAATGAAACTTTACTCTGTTACGAAAGTGTGACACATTTGAATTTTGAAAGGTAGGAACAGATTCATAATTTAGTATAACTATAATATTTTAAACAAAGGATTTTCAAGTATTTGTAGATTTGTAAATAAGGTGACAACTCACAAATGACCATTTGTTGACGTTTTATTGAATAACGTCCTGTAATAGTTATTCAAGCAATTAATTCCCCTTATAATGTTGAACAAACTTAAGCAATTTGTAAACAAAGAGTGAACTGGACTTGTTTAACATCCGGTACAGGATATGATTACTCGACATGACCGACTCTGCTGTGACTGCGGTTCACTGGTATTGTCCACATACCTTTATCATCACAATCCACAATTCTATCATTTGCTTACCAATTACTGTTTACATTAACGTAACGTTTACATTCATCCACCATTTTTGTGACGATAATAATCAACCTGATATTTTTGAAACTAATGAATTATTTAAAATACAACATAGTCTTATATTTCAGGTTGCAATGACATTCTTAAAATCTGTCTTGAAATATTTTGTACATTGCTTGAAATATATTGTCAACATTATAGTGCAATCTAAATTGAGTTGCCTTTAACACACGTCATTGCATGCAATAGCATTAATTGTTGTTACAACATCAATTCCGATCATACCAAGGACTATGTAAATATTTTTTAAGTACTCAACTCTTTTTATACCATAGTACTATAATTTTGTATCGAACGTAAGTAAATTTAATTTAAAACCTGTAATTTATGATTAAAACAAATACTAATGGTTAAATTAGTGTTATTGCGTAAATTATATCAATACAATCGTCGTGAATGAACAAACTGTTCGTTTTTCATAGGTTTTTCTAAGTTGTGATCTGTATGTCTGCCCGTCCGAAGGGCATCTCAAGAATGAAATGTGTTATAGACTAACAATTTTGAATAGAACTCAGCAAAGCCTGTTACACGACACGTGATGTGATGCAATATTAACTGTTTAAATATAATTGGAGGGTTGTAGTAATGCGTTTATGTTAGAATTTATATTAATGGTGTGGTGAAGAGTCCCCGTGTTTAACCAAGAAGGGAGCTCCACTCAACGTTCTGGTACGAGGCTTTTAATTTTAATATATTTATATTTTTTTAATAAACGTGTAACACGTGTTAGAATATAATCAAGAATAGAATATAAAATAAAATCTTAGTTACTTACTGCTTTGAGCACTGGCACACCAGGTGGTAATTTACCTTGCCGACATACTGCCCTAGATGTTTTTGCATCTTGCACCCTCTTTCCTTCTGCCCAATCATCTCAGGTTCCCAAAGGATAGTTCCACCATTTTAGTTTTGTTTGACCAAGGAGTTTCGTGGTTTTTGGGTTGTTTCTCCAGAATTATCTTTGTCATGGTGCTTCTTCATTCATCAACGGAAACGGCATCATCTGATCCTTCTTCTACTTTGTACTGCATCTACAATAACTCTGTAAACAGTTTCCCTCAATATCTTATTGTGCTTGTTCATAGAAATAAATAATAATCATAAAAAAACCGAGTGTAAAAAGTCAAGCTTCATCAGTTGTTTATCTAAAGTCCTTTTTTATCAGGTATTTACCTTAATATCACTCGTGTGTAAATTTGGTGAATATAAACACATTTTTTATGTTTTTATTGCTAAGTGCAATTTTAAGTAATTAATTCTTCTGCTATTTCAATAATTATTACAAGTTCTGTCCATATTCATGAAAAATAAAGAAAAAGACATGCATGTAAGTAGTGTGAACAACAATTGATTTATTTCAAAAAGTCCAAATAGAGTTTTAAATTTTTTTAATAAATATTATGTTTTCTATATGTATATATTTATTTGAGCTATTTTAATTTATATCAATATGTACAATAAAGATCAATGTAACAAATGTCGATGGGGTGAAAGTAAATAGTCGTGTGAAGTTGGCGGCTTGTGAATGTGTGAAAGATCAACAGCCCTCAGCGTCAATGCTGACAATCCAATGCGCTATTGATCACTCCAACTCCCAGTCAATTGCCACTTGAAGTTATTGTATCCAAGAAGCAAAACTTAACCGGAGACTGATTTATGTGAAATCCAATCAAATTGTCACTTGAACTCGAATATTTATTAATGTTACAGATTCAGTGAAATAGAGGACGAACATGTTGAAAGTTTACAAAAGGAACTAAAATACAATTTTTATCCACTTCTCGTGAGCACATATTACCAAATACTTTATTACCTATCAAAAATTAGATACTGGCGTAAAGATTCAAGGATCTCATATAGTGATGGTAAGAAATTTTCTACTTAATAAAAAATTCAATCAGTAAAAGCAATTTGAGTATTATGATAACAGTATATAAATACTGTAGTATCCCACAAGATACATTCGTAAAATAATAGACATTTTATACCAGTTAAAAATACAATCTAGAGCAACAAAACATTATACTTCGTGTAGAAAATCTTTAAAACATGTAAACATGATACAATGCTAACAGAAAATATACCTTAACACTAGGAAATGGATATTGAAAATATTATAAGGCAGTGAAAAATAAAACTATTGCTCTATGAACACGATAAATTCACAAAAAGTTAGATGGATTTTCTTCTATTAAGTCTTAATTTATGAAATAGTTTTTGGTAAATTTTGATTATTTTAACTTTAAAGATACAAATTTAAGAACAAATAAAAATAGGAAGGGGAAGTGTACATAGATAGAAAAGAGTTGACAAAAGTAATGATGCCACTCACTGAAGTCATGTTCATCTGACGGTCACACGGTACTTTTGAAAGTTCTCATCCTCCCTTAAGACTACTACAGCGCGACACACTGTATATAGGCATAACTCTGGAACCAATGCACGAAACGTCGTGAAATTTTGTACAGTGATTCTACACGTTCCTGGAAGATAATATAGGCATACATACTAGAGTAAATTTGGTCAAATTTTAAATAGTTTATTTAATTAATTTTTTAATTATAAATCGTTGTTGATGTTAGAGTGTTTTTATATTGGATCCGACAGACTGCGCTACGACACATAATACAAAGCGAACTGATACTTAACAACTGTTAATACTTTCAGCTGAAGTTCATCAAAGAGGCAGAAACATTTGTTTACATTTAAAATTTAGAAAATTTTCATTGTAAAGTGCTTGATCAGTAGTGTAATGCAGGTTGCATAGAAGACGTCATTGCCTAATTTTAAATTCAGATTGCACCAATGATCAATAATAATATATAAAAATAAATGTAAATAATAGAAAACAAAATGGCTTATAGTTGCTAAACGAAGTGGAAATTGGAAAAAGATATTCTTCATGTTTAGCTTAGAATCACACATAGAATCTGAAAATGTATACTCAACCCAACCTTTGTGTTACACCCTGTATAATGGATTGATGTTCTTGGATTATTGTTTTGTTATCGTTTTTCGAGTTATCGTGTGGACAAACAGCAGATCTGAAAATGTTCTAATCTTTGAAGTGGCATGCTTCACTACCGCCTAGCCAATAACAACATCATTTTGTAACAAATATAAAAGCATGATAATACTAATCTTCCTGTCATATCCTTATTACAATCATCACATTTTATTTTATATATACTTGGTTCATTGTTATTTTATTCACCTTATTAAATTTCAAACAGGCAAGAAATGAAGCTCTATTTTCAATTCATAATCCTATTATTCTTTAAAGTATTTTATGTAATTTAAATAGTGATTCATATTCACCGATTTTCTAAAAGATTCCCATGGCAAAGATTATCAAAATTGTAATAAACACTTCATTTAATTTAAATTTTGGAAGTAAAATATGAAACAAACTAAAGATATATTGTATTTATATAAATAAAAAAATTTCTTAAGGTTTCACTTTTAAAATGGT
>NW_025776905.1:0-31133 GCF_021130785.1 Homalodisca vitripennis | reverse complement strand
GGGGAAATTTTAAAAAAACCGTGCTGGAGCAATAGGACAGTATTAAGTGCAGATATTGATTAATTTTAAAACATTAAGAGTGGTATCAGAGCTGGTATTTGATGATTCCTTGTTTAAACAGAAATCTTGAAAAAATTCCTGCAGGAGTCCTTTCAAACATGACATGCAGCTAACAGGATGAAATAACATACCGAGATGTGATGTTCTTTGATTGACCATAACGTATCTCGCAGATTCTAGGAAAATAAACGCGTTTTATGTTAATGGTCCCAAGTCACGACCACATTAAAAGACAATCAAAAAGTTCATCATTGAGTAGTGGTCCCAGAAGTAAGTACAGATATTGGAATTTTCTAATGAGATATAAGTTATATCATAGTTGCAGTTTGATGTTTCCCAATCAAAGCCGTCGTAGTCGTAGTTTCAAAAAAAGCCTTACCTGTTGGGGACCATTGAAACATTAAGCTATCAGACGGAATAAAAACGGGAAATGTGCTTTCCTTGCAACTCCCTTCAATTTTCTCGCACTATCTCTGGTTCATAGTGAAGTACGAGTAACGTTCCTGTATGAGGCATTGTGAAATTCTTATTTGAACAATGTGATATTATTTGGGTGCGGAGATTGGAATTCTTTAACCACTATATTACCTCAGGATTGTCGAGGGAAGCTTTCCAGCCCGCAAGAAGGTTTTCCGATAGACTCATCTAGGAGTCCTTTGAAATATGATATAAAGAAATGAGACAGAATAAGTTTGCCAAGATACAACTTTCTTTCAATGTTTCATAATTATTTACCTCACAGAGGCAAGGGGACATGTCAGTGTTCAGAGTAATATTCCATCTGTTTTCGAAGTCAGAAGTTATTTAGAATCCATCTAGGGCTATAAGATCGGGTTAGATGCGGTTAGTTGAAATTTTTAAAATTCCGTATTTTACTATTTCAGAGCTTTTATAGGAAGCTTCCATATTACATCAGGGTCAAAATGAAGCTCCTATAAAAATGTATTTAAATAACAACTAGGGGATTAATTTACTGAGATATATATATAAACGGCATAACTAATCTATAAGTTATAATAAGTTTAAATAACTAGGTACTTTTATAATTGAAAGAATATGGTAAAAACAACTGCAATATTGAATCTGTTGAACTAAAAAAGTTTCTAAACGACCATATCCAATCTTCCCAAACTAAAATTTTAATAATATTTTAAATCTTTTATTTTATTTTATTTAAATTCTTATCACTTTCAGACGTATATTAGCCTTGAGTTCCAGTTTGGAGAGTTTTGGAACATCTATCTAATATACATATATGTAACAATAAGAGATTTACATAATTCACTTCCTGGAAAATCGGCTGTAAAATTAAAAAGCACCCACGTCTAACCAAGCTGATTAGATTTGAGTTTAAGGGTGGGTAGCTGTATATTTATTACTAATGTTTTTAAAATATTTTTCTCAAGCTCGTTTTTTAATTTTATTAGCTTACATGTTCAAAACAAAACAAAACATTAGAGGGAGATTGGGCATATGATAAGAATCTGAAAACATCCTGAACTTATTAGCGAATTTTACGTTATATTCTGTGAACAACTTGTTAAAAATGGTCCAACTTCTAAATTTTAATACACGTTAATAAAGTAGTTGTATGCTTTAAAAGTGTTTAGGATAAACTTTCTGCAAATATTTAGAAGTAAATTTTATTTTATAATATGGTAATATGGCACGAGGAGCGTAATTAATATTTGGAAAATAAAAAATCCATTATAAAAATACAACATTAGGAATAGTAATATACAGCTGAATAAATATGATACTGGAGTTTTAAAACTTTAATAAAAACATGAAAATTTATTGTTGAAAAAATGAATGAAAGGTGCAAGAGTTGAGGAGATAAAACGGTGAGACAGTAAAAGGAGAAGATATGTAACATATCTACGTGTCAAAGGCGGTATTACTCTCACCTGCCAGACTTGCTCATGCAGTGGTAAACTCTCTACCTTTCTCTGTTCACGTGCTACAATCATGGCTCTTAGTATCATGATATTTAATACTGATATAAATAATTGTAATAACATGTTTTATTTCTTTTTAATAAAATAAAATACATCAAACACATGATAAACATTAAATTATTAATTCCAGTGTTATGAATTCTAAGTGACGTTAATTCGCGGTTTAATTAAAATCCATTTATTAATTATATTAAAATTTGCTAAATATTTAAAAAAGAGAACCAAATTAAACTACTGGTAAAATTTCGTTTTGCTTAAAAGTTATTGGGAGTGATGTATGGAATTTAATCTAATAATTTATTCAAAAATGAACTTCCTTATCGACTTTGGTAGTTATAACGAACATTAAATAAAATAAATTATTGTTAAAATTTCTAACAAATAAAACATGCTATGTTTCTGTCTATTATAATTCGAAACATTGACTTTCAAAATAACGTAAATTGAAATAGTAACCCAATTTTACTTAGTATGTACTGAGCCGGTTCAATACCTATATCTCTCCCCGGCTCATGTGTGTTTTTATATAGTGTATGTGTGTGTGGTTTATTGGCTGCAGAGGCCACTGACCATTTGAAGGCGTTTGGCCTTTCCGGGAGGGTGGCGTCAAGAGTCCGAACCGTGGTGTAAACAAGTTAGGAGTAGCTCCAGATTGAAAATTTTATGTTTATTTAAGTTGTTTTGTTACTTTTACTGAGCTGTTTTTCCTTCTGACATGTGCGGCTAAGTTTACGGCCCCTCACTGATGAGTACGTTAAGTTGTAATTTGCTTTCTTTTAAATTTTAGTGATTATTTTTATTTTTCAAACTGTGAAGGTTAAAGAGCACATGGTTTTCAAAATTGTAGTTTTGTTTTTTATTACATTTTACATTTTAGTACTTCTGGCTGTTAACTAAATTTTTTTAAATTGGCTTCAAATTACATTCTCTTACACTTTTGTATTAGTTTTTCAACCCTTTCTTTTCGGCTTAAATTAATTTTCTTTCTGTCTCTCAGTGAGGACCAGTCCTAGGCTATATGTTACAGTTCATTTTTATTCTGCAGCCAATATTGTTGTAATGTGTCACGTGTTATGTTAGTTTTTGTAAACAAACCCAGAGAGACTGCTGAAGGTTCATTTTACTAAATTTTTCAAGCCTTTCTGAGAGATGTAACGTTTCTTCGGGTCTTTTAGGCCCATAACTCCCCCTTATAGACCTAATATATTTATATTGATAGGAAGGTTCATTTTTGGTGTGAAATTTGTTTGAAAAATTTTGTTTTTCTCTCTCGCTGGATAGGCCTATGTTATGTCATAGTAAATGAACCTGAGTATAACTGATCCACGGTGTTCTTTATTTTACCTAGTTTAGTTTTTGATCCGGCTTCCCGTCCCGTTCGCCACCATGGGGGCGCGCTTTCCCTGATGGTTGCTTGCTGTGGGTGTGCGAGCGGGCGATGTACGGTTTTTAATGGTAGCAGAGGCGTGGTTAGCTGCTCTCTCTCAAGCTGTCTCTCTCAAGTTGTTGTTTTGTTTGTTTGGTGTAGGTTAGTGTATATTTGCAAGGGTATCCTTCTATTAGGTAGCAGGTATTAAGTTCTTCACTTTGGACCTCGTCAGTGTAAGCCCTTTGTGAGTTTGAGTCCACTTAGGTTACTAAGTAATTTGTTGCGTTACGCTTTGTTGTTTTATTGTTTGTAATTTATTTTGTCTTAATTGTTTGGTAATGGCGTTTTCCCTAGTGCCTGAACATCTACGCAAGCCCGAGTTGGTTTTTGAAGGTCCTGGCGAGAGGACAGCAGAAGCCCGAGGGAGATGTGTGAGGGCATTAAGAGCTCAATTACGGGCTTGTATAAGCGTTCGTTGGACCGCAGCTGGGAAATGCAGAGAGTTTCCAAATTAATACAGAATTTGAGTTTTGTAAAACCCGAATGGAAGAATTAGAAGACGATATTAATTTTGAGTCACTTCCCATGTCCGGGTCAGCAAAGGCTAGATTGGCATCTCAGCTTTTACATTGGCGTGACAGAATAGTTTTTACTTATGTCAGCTCCTAGTTTGGACTCTGATATTAAAAAGTTGGGCTTTTTTCGGCCAGTAACAAATTAAAACAAGCCTTAGATGGTTGAGTGAGGTGCGCTCGGTGAAAGAGAAGGGGGTACTATTTACCGCTGTCACTCCAACGGAGGGTTCCCCACTACTATTACTTTTGCTAACCATCCACCGGCTCTTTCTTTCGAGCCTACCAGAGTTTACTATGTCTCCGATGGGTAGTGGCCCTCCTGAAGTGGCTGGGTGAGGCATCATCTATAGTTGTGCCTTCCTTTTCTAGCTTTGGCAAACTGCCCCATCCTTTGGGGAGTGTTTTAACAACACTTCCCCAGAGTTGATGGGCTTGACACTAACTTACTTATCCATTTCCTTCTGGAAGTTTTTAAGCTAAGAGAATTTCCTGGTTATGACAGATTGCCATGCTTATGCAGATTTTAGTAGCGCAGTTTTCCTTAAGGCCGCTTTTTGATCGCCTTCTAGACTACCCTTAAGAGAGGTGCCACTTTTGACCAGTTCCACGCCGAGATCTTGGAGTTTCTTTTGTACCTGCTCGGGTTTAGGGAGCGTTTGCGGGGTGAGAACGCGTTTTACCTGTCCTCAGGCACCAGACGAGACGTTTGACGCCCATTTTTGGTCGGGGAGATACGGGGATGTAGCCCGGTGTTGCGCTTGCGCTTGAGCGAAAACGGAGTTTGGTGAGCCTTATTTTGGAGGGCATTAAACCTGAAGAACGATCCCGTTTGATTTTTTGTAGCCGTCCCGCATCTTTTGCGGATTTGGACCGCCTCTCCATCATCTCTAGAGGGGTTCAGGATGCGGATGATCAAAGGGAGGCCATGTTGAGGCATCTTCCCTCACTTGCCTCCCGGGGCCGGTCCATGCTCCGGTGCAGTCCTGAGCCAGCGGCTGCTCCTTCCCGTAGGCAGCCTCCTACCTGTTATGGCTGCAAGCAAGTGGGACATATTAGACTGTTTTGTCCACTTAATAAAAAAAAACTAGTAGCTTGCGGACGAGTAAGCCCGACTCGTGCCGTAAAGGTAATTTTGAGGGCAAATATGTACCTAATTTTGATGGTAAAAAGGTAGCTGGTTTAATACAGAACAGAAAGAAAACAGAAAGAAATAGACTTGGGGACAGTTATCATCGTTGGCCGAGAGGGGAGGTTGCTGCTCTGGCTGCGCAGGGAGTAAGGGCTGCCCGCTCAACCTGCCCACAACTGGATGTGCTTGTGGGGAATGTGGTGCAGAAGGCCCTGGTTGATTTCTGGGTCAGCACGCAGCCTGATTTCTTTGTCGTTTTTTTGAAGATCTAAAATTCTCTGGGCTAATACGGCAGGTTGAGCCTAGTTCACTTATCTGCTGGACTGCTTCACGCACACCTTTACCTATTATCTGTAGTGCCGCAGATTCACATCAAAAATTAATTATTTCTCTTGGGATTGGAGCTTTTTGGTGGCTAAGGACCTGACTTTTTCCTTTCATCTTGGAGCAGATTTTAATTATCGGAAAAACTGGCATGATTTTGGATTTGGCCTCCAGTTTCATGTTTTCTTTTGCTTTCGCCAGGCGGGTGCTCGTTCCCTTTTCAGATGTCGAGTCTCGTGGACTGCTGCCTTAGAGATGGAAGATAAGAGCTTGACTCCTCCTGACCAACTAGGACATCTTACGCCGAAAGAGGCTGAGGACATAAGGCAGATTTGTTCCAGTTTTCCTGAAGTCCTAACTGACAAACTGGGCACGACCAATCTCTTGGAATACGAGATTCGTCTTATAGACACCCGTCCTGTGCGTTCCCATCCATATAAGCTTGCTCCGCCCAAGATGGAAATTCTGAGAAATATGATTGATGATTTACTTAAGAGTGGGGTAATCGAGCCGTCTTGCTCAAATTTTTTCCAGTCCCAGCGTTTCTAGTTGCCGAAACCTAATGGGAAGTTCAGATTGGTCCTGGATTATCGAAAGCTCAATGCTCAGATAGAAATTGACTCCGTGCCTCTCCCCGATTTGCATTCTGCTTTCGACTGGTTTGGTAAGGCCAAGTATTTCTCCATTTTTGATCTTAATCAGGCATACCATCAGATTCCTCTAAAACACGAGTCTCGACCTCTCACTGCCTTTTGTGTGCCTTGGAATTTTGTACCAAGTTCACGCCGAGTAGCCAATGGGCTTTGCTGTGGGGGCCCAAACACTCACCAACTCCTGGATTCTATCTTTCATGATGTCAAATTTAAGTTCGTGTTCAACTATCTGGATGACCTGCTTGTGTACAGTGAGAGTTATGAGGAGCACTTGGCTCATCTAGAGGAAGTTCTAACTAGGCTGCGAGAGTCTGGCCTTACCGTCAATCCTGAAAAGGTGAGTTTTTTGCTCAGCCTGAAATATCGTTTCTTCTGGTCATCTTGTCTCTTCTCGAGGTGTTGGTATTGATCCAGAGAGAACCCAGGCAATCAGAGAGTTTCCCTCCCTCCTAAGGATGCCAAGGGGATTGCCCGTTTTTGTTGCGAATGATAAATTTTTATCGTCGTTTCATCCCCAATGTTTGCTGAGGTGGCGGCCCCTCTGAACTCTCTTAGGAAAAAGGGTGCCAAGTTTGAGTGGGGTGAAGCGCAACAGACTGCTTTTGAGCAGCTGAAAGAAGCAGTGATGCAGCCTCCAGTCTTGGCTATGCCTGATTTCAGCAGTCGTAAGTTCGTCTTGCAAACTGATGCTTCCTCCTTAGCCGTTTGCTGGCTGTTTTATATCGCAAGAAGTAGATGGTATCCGGCGGCAGCCCCATAGCTCTTATGCTTCACGCACGTTAACCCCTTGTGAGAAGAAGAGTTGTTCTGTTTATGAGCTTGAATATAAAACTGGAAGTTAGACGAGCAAAAGTTATCTCCAAAATCAATATTAAACCAGTTCTTTTATTCGGTTCATTCAAATGTTTGTTTACTAATTGGATAGAAATTTTTAAACTCCGCCCTTTCAATATCACTAGCATACTTTCTGTAGTCCGCCATTTAATAAGAGAAAATTTAGAAATTTAAACATCATGTATAAGAAAGATATCATTTTTCATCGATCTAATGTACGTTTTTATAAGAAAAGATATAAATTTTAGTCATTTTTAATGATCTACTTCGTCATATTCGGGATTCTCTTCCTTAAATTTTGCAATTTCGGCCACATATTTCAATAAAATCTGCACAGGATAGTAACCGCTATCTATAATATTGTTCCAATCAACTGTATCCTTATTTTCATCCAAAAACTTTATACTCAAGTGTTGATAGAGACAAAGAACAGACATATGATTTAATTGATAATGTATATTTTCTTGAATGAACTCTGGGGACAGATTTTGATATTTTTGCAATGTTATACCAATTCAATTTGTTTACTTATAATCTCATCATATCTTCGGATAATTCATATTTTTGAGAAATATCATCCCAATGTTCTTTTTTCAAATCTCTTTCGTGTTGCATTATAAAAAGATCGAAAGCACTGTAATGTCCCGCCATCTCTATTTATTAAGAAAAAATTTCAAGTTTTTATAAATTGGCTCTTTTTAGCGTTACATTCAGCACATTTTCCAGAAACTCTTTTAACTCCATTGATGTTTGCATAGTATTTTATATCATTTGTTTCAGTTTTTTTTCTTTACATCTCACACAGTATATAAGCGCCATTTATATAAGGAAATTTTATCATGTATAAAACCCTACGCGAATACCTATTTCAGTAAGATCTTCCTCCCACTTATTAAGTTTTTCTTCTATTTTTTGAAATTTGACAGCATAAGAATCATTGTATTCAGCAAATTTATGACCAATATTCTCAAAAGTTTTTCGTAGCATCTAAACTAAATTTTATCAAAAGACTCTTTAAATCTAGTAAGTTTTTCATTAATTTTCACCAACATCGTCTACTGATCTTTTACTTCTTTCATCAAGTTTTTCATAGAATTCTGTTGTAAAATCTTTAACATGCTGTTTATAATTCTCATAATTTTGTTTTAGTTCATTAAACATTTAAATAGGATCTTCTAATTTGAATCATTACAACAACATCAAATGGATTAATTCCTTTACTAACACTGCTAATTCTTTTTCCTTTAAAATCTAAGGCATTTTTAACATTCGGATCATGTAAATCAACAATATCGATGTTTTCTGATAATTTTTAGAGGTTTTAAAATTTGTTCTTTAACAACAACATCATGTTTGTCAATACCAGGTCGAACACCGACAATTCTTTTTTTATTAGCCAAACTAACATAATTCTTTTCAACTTTGATCGCTTCAGTAATTTTATCAGCTTTTTCGATATGAGACATTAAATTGGTAAATAATTTTTTTTACACCATCATCAACTTCTTTTTCCAATGTTTTTTATTTTATCAGCAACTTCATTTGAACTCATGAAATTTGCAAGTTTGTTTATCATATTCTGCTTTAAAAATCTTCAATCTCGACAGCAAATATATCTGAATCTGGAAGGTTTTGTAATACATTTTCTAACTTGTTATCAAACTCATTTTCTCAAACTATCAAAATTGACATTATTTCGAATATTTTCAGTTCTAATTTGTATTCCAAACACATCAAAAATATTTTGCGAATCCATATTTATTAAGTAATAATTTGTTAACAACTTCTTTAAAATCTTTACCATTACTCAGTTCATTCAAAACAAAAACACATAAATGACCACAAATTGGGGGATCTTTATAATCTTGAATCTGAGAATCATTGTAGTGGACGCTTGATTTTTTTCAAATATTGGATCAATTCTCTCGGTGGTTTGTCCTCAATTCTTCCATACGAATCAAAATAACATGCATTCTTATCATTTTTATAATAACAAACCCAATGCGTTCCACTTCCCATAATCGAGTCTAAATTCACAATTCCACATTCAAATTTCTTAACTTTTTCAGGTAATGTATCTCTCATGAAGATTCCTCTAAAATGTTTAATATTTTTGCAGATTTCTTCCAATTCCCCGAATGTTAAAGGTTTGATTTCAAATTTTTTTTTAATGTTTGATTTCACGTAATTCAAAGTTTTTTCATCTAATCCAGATCCTGTAACATCTTCCAACTCTTTATCTAACCAATTTAAAATGTTTCGAACAATAGGAATCACATCTTTTTTAACGATTGGAGCAGCTTTAACGAACATAAGGAACAACATTTTTAACAATTGGAATATTTTCTCCAAAATTTAATAAATCTTTCAAAAAGTCCACCATTTTTAAGTTCTTTCAACTGATTATAAGAAAATTCTATTCTGGTTCCTTTATTGTTTTTCTTATGTTTTTCGAGTTTATTGTATTGTCTATTTGTTAAAAATATCTTATCTTCGCCATTTTTTAGTTGATCTATTTTAAATTGAATACTAACGGGTATTTTTTTCTTAAAAGCGGATTTTATTTTTCTTTCTGATTTTTGCTGAAGTTTACGTTCACCTCCATTTATATAGTTAAAATTTTCAAGTTCTCTTCGATTCCCATTCCTAGTTTTCTCTTCAAAAACATTGCTCCAGCTGTTGGAAGCGCAACAAATCTTTCACCTAAACTAGCATCTTTTGATAAAAATCTATCCATTGCCTTATCTTGCAAAACTTTATCTGCTATATGTCTGGAATTTGTGTCTCTATGTTTTTCATAAAAAATATCGTGTTTCCATAGCAGCTTGATCTAATTTATTTATACCAGGATCTCCTCTTTTTAGTCTTTTTTCGAGTTTTGTGCCAGGCCCCAGATACTGATAAGTTGGTACGTGTAATTCAAAAGGTAAATTGTTGATAAAATCATTCAAAAGTCCACTACCCTCAATCATAGATGAACTTATTGCCGGCAAAATTCGTTTTAAATATTGAATTCCATGAGGTTTTTTCAATCATTTCATCAAGTTTGTTCGAAATAAAATCTTTAATAATCGCTTTCTTTTCATTCAAAAAATTGTTGTTTCCAGCCTTTTCTTGAGCATAAATATAATTAATAATTCCATCGAGTTTTGTCAAATCGTCGATATATCTGTATTCAATCTTATTATCACTGTATTTTCTTACACCTGATCCTTCGATTCGTTTTTCCCAAATTGGTTTAATTAATTTCATATATTTTTTTACCTCTACTTGACTTAGGCTTCTTAGTAGATGGATCAAATCTTCTTCAGAATATAAATTATCTTTTGGAGCGTCATAGTCTGTTAATAATCTCCATAAACCTTGATTTCCTTCATATGTTTTTTCATTAATAATGATATCATTATGTTCAAAATTCACGGGCAAATTTCCAATCATAAAACTATTCTTTTTTTTATCCCAATACAAACCCAAATTTATCATCTTTTACTCTAGGAAGAAACTTTCTACCAATTGGACCAACTATTATATCCATTGTTCTAGGACTTATTGGTTCAACTATTGTAGATTCTTCAATTATTCGAGGTGTTGAAGATGGTAATTTTGGCAATTCAAACTCTTCTACTTCAGATTCTGGAATCGAAATATCAGCCAAATTGTCGTACAACTGGAACCAAATTCATCAAATTTTGATTATCACTTAAAACGTTTTCAATTTTACCTTCAACATTTTTAATTGCAGAAGTTACAGGTTTGATTAATTTTTTTAATAAATTCTTGTTCTTTTTCATCAATTCGAATCTGTTTCTTTAAATTCTTTGATTAATTTCTTTTCGATTTGATCAAGTTTTTTCGCTTCTTCAGAAGTTACGTTCACCATTTAATTAGAAAAATTTTGAAACGTGAACGTGGAACGTAAAACGTGAACGTGAAACGTAAAAACGTGAACACGAAACGTAAAACGTGAACGTGGAACGTAAAAACGTGAACGTGGAACGTAAAAACGTGAACGTGGAACGTAAAAAACGTGAACGTGGAACGTAAAAACGTGAACAAGAAACGTAAAACGTGAACTTGGAAACGTAAAAACGTGAACACGAAACGTAAAACGTGAACGTGGAACGTTAATAAAACGTGAACGTGGAACGTAAAAACGTGAACACGAAACGTAAAACGTGAACGTGGAACGTAATAACGTGAACACGAAACGTAAAACGTGAACGTGGAACGGAAAAACGTGAACGTGGAACGTAAAGACGTGAACGTGGAACGTAAAAACGTGAACGTGGAACGTAAAAACGTGAACGTGGAACGTAAAAACGTAAACACGAAACGTAAAACGTGAACGTGGAACGTAAAAAAAACGTTGAACGTGGAACGTGAAAACGTGAACGTGGAACGTAAAAACGTGAACGTGGAACGTAAAAAACGTGAACGTGGAACGTAAAAAACGTGAACACGAAACGTAAAAACGTGAACTTGGAACGTAAAAACGTGAACACTAAACGTAAAACGTGAACGTGGAACGTAAAAAACGTGAACGTAGAAACGTAATAACGTGAACACGAAACTTAAAACGTGAACGTGGAACGGAAAAACGTGAACGTGGAACGTAAAGACGTGAACGTGGAACGTAAAAACGTGAACGTGGAACGCAAAAACGTGAACGTGGAACGTAAAAACGTGAACACGAAACGTAAAACGTGAACGTGGAACGTAAAAACGTGAACGTGGAACGTAAAAACGTGAACGTGGAACGTAAAAACGTGAACACGAAACGTAAAACGTGAACGTGGAACGTAAAAAAACGTGAACACGAAACGTAAAACGTGAACGTGAACAGATTTACCGTTTTTCTGTTATTTTCATAATATAAATAAAAATTAAAGATAATATAAAAATAGTATTAACAAATATTTTATCAAGTAGATTTGTCAGACCACTGAGCAGCATTTATGTTAGAAAATTTATTGAAATATTTTCCTTTTTTAGGCTTCAAAGTTAGATTAATAGTTAAAAAACCGTAGTCTTCTTTCCAAATTTTATCACACAACTCAATAAAGTGGTTAAAACTCATTCAGATCCCACATAATTGTTATAAATCTTTCTGGAATAATGATCATCTTTGTTTAAAAACACACAACATATTGAAATTATTTCTTATAACTTGTTTATCAACCTTTGAAAAGCATTGAGAAAGATAGATACAAGATATGTTTTTGTGACGAGACATTTACGAAATATTCTTTAATAACGTCTTGATTTTCTAAAATACAATCATCGAAAACGATTAAAGAAATTTGGTTTACATTCGCTTAAGTGAACTATGTCCTCGGAAGCATTATAAAAATGTGATATTTTTTGTTTAAGTTTTTCTCAATATTTTCAAATCTTTCTTGTAATTTTTTATAGGCGTCTTGTTCTAAAGAATTTACTAAAAACATACAAATTGGAATAAGGAATCAACCTATTGTAGATAAAATTCAATAATAAAGTTGTTTTTTCCACATCCACTTGAACCAACAATTAACAATCTGATTGGTTGATCTTTCTTATTTTCTTCAAACGTTTTTTAAGTTTTATCTGATCTTTTTGCTTTAAAAATTTCTCCATTTAAATAGCGAAAATGAAGCTGTTCAAGTTGACTTCAGAAAGCTCTAAATTAGTTTTAAACTTGGAACATCCTATTCATTTAGAGGAAGAATCAAATTATTTTATCGGTTTAAGCGGTTTTTATTCTGACAATTTTGTAATAAATATTAGTGAAAGTTCTCCTTATTGTATAGGATTTAGTGAGAAGAACATAACAAAATATTATGGTTAAACAAAGGATATTATACCTTCGATCAAATAAAAAATTCCCTTAAAAATTATCTGAAAACATTCAAACAATCAGATAAATCTTTAAACTTTGACGAAAACAAGTTTGAAATGCAAAAAAATTATCTCTCTAATAAAATTCAAATAAAATCACCAGTAAGAATAATGTTTTCAGCAATTATAGTAGATTTATTAGGGTTTGTTTCAAGAAACTATTGAGCCAAATCAGGTATATTTAGGAAATAAAACGCCAAAATTTAGACCGTTCGATGTAATTGAAGTACATTGTAATCTCGTTGAACCTAGTTTTGAAAATCAGACCGAACATTTACACAAAGAATCTGAAATTTTGTACACTTTTTTTCCAAATGTTGCTTATGGATCAAAAATCAGTGAAAAACCGAATGAAATCGATTATATTCCAATTACAACAAATATTACAAGAATTCAAAAAATTGCCTTAACTGTTCAAGACTCTGATGGAAATTTATTGAAAAATGAGAGGAAAACAACAATTTAATTTAAGATTGAAAAAGGAATGAAAATGTTACTAAATTTTATTAAACTCTCGAATTATGATATTTTGTCTTTAAATGTTTAGCATAACTAGGTAACCATTGAATAATTCGTCCACATTCGCAATGAGTCTCTTTTTTTTCGACTTTCTAGTTGAATTCTTATAGTACAATCTTTACAATATGCTTGTTTTTTATCTCTACTATAATGCCACTTGTTTAATTCAGAAAAATTCTTAACTTCTTTACAAAAGTAACATTCTTTCTCCTCTAGAGTTAATTTTTCTATTTTATCGTATAATTCTTTTCGATATTTATTATGACAATCTTTACAATAATGTCCAAATCCGTCTTTTTTAGTTCTATTTTTATAAAATTCTTCAAAACCTTTTATTTCCTTGCACATGGAACATTTCTTTTGAGCCTCCATTTATGTAGAAAAAATTATAGCTTTGACTTTCTCAAGTCATATTCGTAAAAACTTCCAGTTCTTCATTATTTAAATCTTTTATACTATAAGGTACAGGATCTGTGTTATTAATTTGATAAATCACAAAGATTTCCCTTGAACAATTGTTCTTATAATTGTTCTAAAATGTTTGTTTTTTACTAACAATTCTTACATGATAATTAATTTTAAATTTAGTTTTCGTGTGAATTTCAGGTGGATCATACTCGAAAACGGTCTCTAATAACTCCTTTTCTGCATCCTTATCTACGTCTTTGGCCTTCATTTTAATCGTACTGTGAACCGTATCATTATAATTTGTGACTATTTTTTGAAGAATATAGATCCATTTAAAGTTTTATTAATCTCAAAAATAACTTTCATCCTTTCGTTTTGAGTTCTGTTATATCTCTCTACAATACTTGATTTCTCTTCGTTTTCAGTATGATAAATCTTAATGTTATATTTCCTCAAAACATCGTTAAATTCTTTATTTTTAAACTCTAAACCCTTATCTGTATGAAGAAGATTCGGAGGTTTATGCCCGATCTTTATAGCATCTTTTACTATATCTTCGAAAGCTTTTGAAACATCCTTGCCGTTTTTTCTTTTGATAGCTCTTGACCAAGCATATTTTGAGAAAGTATCAATAACATTTAACATATACTTGAATCCATCATTTTGATCTGAATAGTTAGACATTATAACTAAATCTGCTGCCCATAAATCGTCAATTCCTAATGTTATAATTTTTCTCCTTTTAAACTTTTTTCGTACTGGTGCATTAATTTCTTTAGCTTCAATCTCAACATTTTGCTGCAATCCTATACAATCCGTTTTGAGTTTGAACAATCTTAGAATCTATATTTTTTCGTTTTCTTTTTACACTTGTGACAGTGAATTAAATCATCTTCCATTTATATATCAAAGTTTCCAAGTTTATTTAGTTCGTCTAGTATACCACATTTTTGCTTCATTTTTATAGCCATACGGTACTGTTTCAATCTTATTTTCTAGGACAATTCATTTATCCTCTTTAGCGCTCAGTGCCAGCTTGTTTATGGTAATTGTGTACAACTCATGTTTATAGATTTTTATTACAGCCATCTCTCTAAATTCCTCTTTATCTTCGAACAAACATCTTTTCAAGTTTTCGATATTTATTGTTTTATTTACAACACTTCTCTTAATTCCTTTACACCTAACTGGATTTTTGTCTAGATATTTGTACGAATACATTTTCGATCTCAATCCACAAAATTCTTCTAAGATTGCACCATTTAGCTCGTCTTTGAATTTACCAATAACTTTCTTATTTTTAGTAGCGAAACTGTCATGATCTTTTGGATAATCGCTCGTATCAAAGTCCTCTATATTTTCTTTAATAATTTTAAAAGGATCTCGTTTCAATTCTAGAAAATAACTGTCTGTATCCATGTAACAAGGATTCAAATCTGGGTCGAACTTCTTTAATTTATCGTAATAAAACTCATACATTAACAATTTTGATAGGTCAAGAACTGAAAATCCTATGTAGATCGGTTTGTTAAATTTAACATTTTGTTTATACATGTGACTCGCTATACAGTTGTCGTCAAAGATATTAAAGCATTTGAAGTTTGTTTTCTTGGCCTGTTTCATTGAAAATTCTTCATTTCCTAGTTAGATATCACATCTATTTCGCACATTTTCCATACTTTTTTCCAAAAACTGAGTTGTTCATAAGCTTGTAAAAATCTTTCTCAAAGTCACTTGTAGCTTTGGTTCTCATGTTTGTGTTAAAATCAATGTACTTTTTCATAAAAGGCTTCTGATCGAATGCTATAACTCTATTCACATGTTTCAAAATCATACCTTGTTCCAGATAGAATTTCAAATTTCTTGAATGAACAACGTATTCAGTTTTATCCAGTAAAGTTGTGCACAACTTGTTTTTAAAATGTTCAGGAGCAAGAGGTAAATCGTTGTGATTTTCATGTAAATTTGTTGGATATTCTAGATCAACTTCAAGAATATAGCCATAATCTTCGTCGCCAGTGAGTTCCAAAATTGTTTCTTGCCACTCTTCTTTTGTATATGTTTTAGGATTCATCCACTTGATTTCGTTATATGGTAAATTTTGCATAAGCCCGTAACCATAAAGGTTATTGGCATCGACGTACAACAGATAGTTTTCAGGCTTTGATTCATCAAAATCTTTCAAATATTTGTTATTTGCTTTAACATATCGTTTAATACATTGAGAAATGCCTCCGCGAATACCTTTTTCAATCATCAAATACATGTTATAATCGTTAATTAGCTGAAGCTCAATTTTCGTTAATTTTAACATAGCGTCCCATGCGAGACTTGGAGCAGTCAGATAATGTGCTGGATCGAGTTTGTAACAATTCAAGCAAATGTTTCTGAAGTTTTCAAAAATATCAGCAAGCAATAAAACATCTTGGATGTTATAGAGATCTGAGTAATTACCAAGATTTTTATCCTTTAATTTATTCCAAACAGCTAAATAATGTTGAAAATCTTTCTCACATATGCTCTCATCTGTTAAAAAGTGAATAGAAATCTTGAATTTTTAGCTCTTCTGTGTAATCAAGTTTTTCAATACTATTGATAAATTCATAGGGAAATATTCCTTTTCCAGATAGAATTTTAAAAATCTCGTTGTCGTCATTTGGCTGTCTTTTTTAGAATTTCATTCAATATTCTTCCATCCTGTATAAAATGGTTTGTATGTTTAAAATCTTCTGTCTTTAGATTTTTTAGCTAACTTTTCTATAGATGAGGCCATAAATCTGAACGTATCTACGAAAGAAAACTTAATGTATTTTCTAGGTTTTATTACCTTCGAATTCATATCCATATCCAGAATTTACAGAATAATTTATAATATCGTTCATCGGTGTTTGCAATCAAATCAACGTTTCCATATTGTTTAGCCAATTCTTTTATGTACAAATGAGTATCGTAGTTACTCATATTGTGACAGAAAACTGGAATATTTTGAGGAAGTTTGAGATTCAGATTACAACATAAATGAGCAGCACCTCGAAATTTGCCGGTTAAATGACAATGATCTCTCACTTTTAATCTTTTTTCTTCATCAAAACCTTCTGTTTCACAGATATGACAAACGTTTGAATTTTGATACGAAATTTCTTCTTCTTCAGTCAATTTCATAGGTTTTATGTTCTTTGAATTATATTTTTTTCGCTATGTAATTTCGATAATTTATTGAGTTCTTCAAACAATTGTTTTGGAACATTAGGTAAATCTTCTTCATTTTTGGCTCGATAACTTATCGGTTTGTAGATGCGATTGGTCACATTCGACACTAAATATAGAGTAAAACCATAAGGAATGTGTTTCTGAATCTTGTTTGTAGTCGTTTTTGTGGATTGTTCTTGCATGTCGGAATTTTTTCTAATATGCTTTCAAAATCCATATAAATAACGTACGGATGGCTAAATTTCTTTTGATAATTAATAAATGATGTTTTTTGTCCTGGAAACGGCATAATTGGTTTACAAACTTCATGTTGCTTGCAAATTTCTAAATGATCAGCTAAAGCACTATATTTGTAGAAATGACTCAAACATCTTCTACAAAGAAATTTTTTATTTTTACATTTAGATAATTGAGAGAAAACGAGTTTATTTAAATCCGTGATCAAAACATAATGAGATTTGTCTTCTTGTTTAAACATACAATAAATTGATTTCTAACTCGGCATTATAAACTTCGGAAATTTGTAATGGAACACTGTTGAGTTTTTCGTCATAAGTATAGATGTTTATAGACATTTTTGGATATTTGTACTTGGAATTGGAGCTTCTGCGTTTCTCAAATAATTGTATATCTTTTAAAGGCATTGGATACTCAAAGCCCGAAAATATCTCGTCATTCACAAATTTTTCATATTGTTTTGCTCTGTCTACATGAGTTTCTGGTTTTTCAATAGCACATCGGATAGAATAAATAAAACAGAAATCATCTTTATTTTTGATATTCACACAAGCCTTCCTATCTTTGATTATCTTTGGTAAATCGATATATGATCCTGCGTTCATCATTTCGTGTTTATTAATGCTCAAAACTAGTTGTTTGCAGCTTTTAAATGTCCATCCAGAACCCTTATTTGGATGATTTGTTTGTTCACGATGTGTTAATTTATTAAATTGTTTGGTGATAAAATCGTTTACATCGAAGATTTCGTCTGCTTTTATAGTAAAGTACATTGGGCAAGTTTGGGGTTCACCGTTTCCACTAAAGTTCTTTCGTATTCAAATTCCAAAGAGAGATATCCTTTCATATTTTTAACATTTTCTTGAAATTTCTCGATTAAACTTTTAATTTCTGGCCTCATAATTGATAGATATTTGTAAATTGACATAGAATTGTCGTTCAAGTTTGTTAAAATGTATTGCTTGAAAAGACCGTGTATTGAGGATAAAACTTCTACATCAACGATATTTTCGGATTTTTCGTTAAGAGTTTTATCTATTTCTTCGATCATTTCAGACTTAGTTTTGTCGTTAGTTTCGATAGCCAACTTTTCAGCTATTGAATGAATTTTTTCATCTTTAAATAGATTGAGATCTTTTTTATCTTCCTTAAAGTTTTTCTTTAATTCTCGTAATTTTTCTATATTGTACATCTTTTCATGATCGACAATTTGATTTTCTTTAGCCCAATTCCTCAAATATTTCAGTTCACTTTCGCAAAGTTGTTTGTTTTTTAAATGGATTTTTGAGCTATAATGTCGATCATAGTTATGTTTTAGGATTTCTTTCTTACAAAACGGACATGTTACTTTTTCTCCCTTCATTTATATAAGAAAAATTTTAACTAGCGATTTTTTCTAAATTCCAATTTTATAGTGAATTTTCGAGAAATATCGTTCAAATTATCAACTTTTAAGCTAAAACTTCGCAATAATTATAGATAATTCGGTAGATTTTTCAGGATTTTTCAAAAAAACTACCAGTTTGTACTAGTACCAGTTTGTATGTACCTTAAAAAGTTGATAATTTGAACGATATTTCTCGAAAATTCACTACAAAATTGGAATTTAGAAAAAATCGCTAGTTAAAATTTTTGTTCTATATAAATGGAGCTACTAAAGGAATTAAATGAGGTTGGTGATTTAAAGTTCAAAGAATATAAGAAGTTGAATGAATTAGAAGAAAATAAGAAATACAAAATTTTGAATCTGGATAAAATGAAAGATAAATTCGGGGTTACAATAATTGCCGAGTTGGAAGGTTATAAAGTACACTTACCGAACAGATTTTTGACTGTTTTGGATGAAAAAAAGATTAAAGAATTGAATAAACATGATAAATTACACTTGGTTGGTACTGGAAAGAAGACTATTAAAGATAAATACTGTGTTACTATCAATTTTGTAGAGTAGAAGATTTTTCGTTTATTCGTAGCAGACATTTCAAATAGATTGATTTGACAGCTCAAGAAAGTAGAAGCAAACAGCTATAGATTCGGGTAATTTTTCATTCGTGAGTTACTGTTTGATTTTACAGATTCGTTTATTGTCCTTTAAACAGTATTTTCCATTACTGTTTGATTTTACAGATTCGTTTATTGTCCTTTAAACAGTATTTTCCCTTGATTTACTGTTGGCTCCGAAAGTGGTCTAGGAACCTTATATTCTTATTTACTTATATATATATATATATATATATATATATATATATATATATATATATAGGAATATAGACATTCAGACATAAAGGCATGGAGAAGAAATATTATATATATATAATATATGTGTGTGTGTGTGTGTGTGTGTGTGTGTGTGTTTGCAAGCCAATCAATATCTAGACATTTGCTGTGAGGGGTGTGCCACCTGTTCAGCATCAGTAAGGTTATCCATATTTATTGTATTATTTGTACAAAACACTTAACAAATAATAATAATATCACATTTTAGAAAGTTGCAGGTACTTTAACTTGACTTATCATAAATTCCGAAATATTTTAGCATTTATTAACTTAAAGAACTAAAATAATTACTATGGAAATCATTAAAACCTACAGAGGTAGCGCTAATGTGAGGATAACGGAAATATATATGCTGCATTTAAGGAAATAAAGTATCAAATATGTTGGTAATTAGCGAATAACCCATCATTTTCAACAAGAATATTTCGATTTGTATCATCTGTTATTTATGTTATTTTCCAAATAAATAGAAGTAAAAGTTAAATGAATGTCCGGTCCGATTGTTTCTGAGATAAGGGAAATTTCCGTTCCCTCAGTTTACAACTAAACGTTGGACGAGGGAAAAGCGGAAATGAAGGGAGTTATGCGGAGATGTGTTTTAATGGACAGGATATTAAATTGGTAGCTAGTAAGACCACCCTTAGACAATCGTGAATAAATGCGTAATTTCAGTAAGTAATAACTAATTCTAGTCTAGAAACACGATTAATGGGTAAATATTATAATTTAGGCAAAACATATTTGGAAAATTGTTTGTGGAAAAATGGCATTAGTAAGTTTTTATCAAATGGGATGGTTAAAGGCCTAAAGGCTACAAGTAATGTTTAAAAAATTTATAAGTACTTTTACGCGGATTATTATAATAACGTAATAAATCAATGAAAATGCCCATTAACTTTAATATATACTTATGAATTTAAATTAGGAAACAATTTAAGTTATGCTGAATGAGTTTGAAAATAAAGGGAATCTATCCTTACAAATATCTGTCGTAATTTTCTTAAATAGTACGAATAGGGCCTATTTACATGGGTTACTCTGATTGTTCAAAACATATATGTGTACTCCTAGTATTTATTGCTACAATCTTGATTTTATACAGCTTATCATCACCGTAAAATAATTATTTCACAAATACGCGGAAATACTGTTGAGCTCAATGTTATTAGATCAAGTCAAGTCAAGTCAAGTCAAGTCTTTTATTGCCGTTGATAATAATACAATTATGTGGCAAAGGTCATACCGAATAAATCTAAAATTTTTACATTCGTTCACAATACCACATTCAGACATACAATCGTTACATTCATCCATACCACTTACTCGCCAATTCTCTCCACCGCCAACGCCAGTGTCAGTCTTCTCAATTGGAGGTCTCCCAACTATAATTCAAAAACTCGTCGACGCTATAGAACGCTTTAGATGCTAAAAAGCGCTTCAGACGAGTTTTTAATGCCTTGGGCGTTTGTACGTTTTTCATGGAATCAGGCAAACTGTTGATGAAACGGACACCTGCCTGCGAGGGCAGGTGTTCATAAACCACCGTTCTGTGTCGCCCAGAACGGTAGTTGTCTCTGCCTCTCGTTTCATATTCATGCACGTCACGGCCCCTAGTCAGGGCACATTTTGACTTACAGAATAAAACTGCCTCCAAGATATAGAGACATGGCAGAGTCAACAGCTGCAATTTTTTGAAAGCAGGTCTGCACGACTCTCTGAAGTTCATGTTGGCGATTGTTCTGATCGCTTTCTTTTGAAGCCTGAAAACTCTCAAAATTTGATTGTTTGAACAAGCTCCCCACAAAATCACTCCGTAGGAAAGGTGTGGGTAAATCAGGCCGTAATACGCCGCCATCAGCACCTGACTTGGGCAGTATTTGGCTAAAGATCTTAAAACATAAACGCCAGATGCTAATTTTGAACAAACTGAATCAATGTGAACATTCCATGTCAAAACCTCGATCAAGGTATATACCAAGGAATTTGGAGGAGTAAACTTCTTCTAATGTGGAGTCTCCTAGCATGACGGAAGGTCCACACCCAACGTCCATTGACCGCAGGGCGAAATTCAGAAAATTAGATTTTGTGGAATTTGTAGTCAGGTTGAGGCTATGAAAGTGTTGAACGCAGTTGTTAAGGTCAACAAAAGCTTTTTGTTCCAAAACTTCTTTTGATTTTTCGTTAAAACAGAGAGTCGTGTCATCAGCATACTGCACGAGATTCCCGTACAGAAGTGATGACTCGATGTCATTGACATAGACCAGAAAAAGGATTGGACTGAGGATGGAGCCTTGGGGAACTCCATATCTCAAATCCAATGGACTTGAAAGGTGATTTGTAATTGGGACAGTCTGTGTTCTACGACTTAGAAATGATTTAATCCATAGCAGGGGCACACCTCGAATGCCATGAGATTCAAGTTTGTCAAGAAGTGTATTATGGTCAACACAGTCGAATGCTTTGGATAAGTCGAGAAACACACTTATGGTGGGTTTCCGACACTCTAACCCCTCAACAACCATTTCGACCAGACTCACCACAGCGTCTACCGTCGATTTTCCCGTTCTGAAAGCCAAATTGGTCTTCAGAGAGCTGGTTGTGTTTGCTAAGAAAACAAAGCATTCTTGTCAAAAATAGTTTTTTCGAAAATCTTGCTCACAGTTGGCAAAATAGAGACAGGCCGATAATTGTTAAGGGAGCATGGGTCATCTTTCTTGAAAATGGGGTGTACTTTAGCATTTTTCAGGAGGGAGGGGAAAACTCCTGTTTGAAAAGACAGATTTACCAATTGAGTCAGAGGGCTCACAATATGCTTGGCACATTTTTTCAAAATCCACATGGACAATAAATTTAGATCGGTTGATTTTTTGGCCGGGAGCTGCTGAATAATTTTTTCCAACTCTTCCTCAAGTACAGGTGCCAGTATCATTGATTCTACTGGACTACGTCTTCGCGTGTGAGTAACCTGGGGCTCTGACGGTCGAGGACCTCGCCCACAAGCAACAGACGCAAAAAATCTATTAAACTCGTGGGCGATCTCAGCTTCATCCTGCACCAAGGTATCTCCAATTTTAATTTTGATCTGTTTGTGAGCTTTATTTTTATTGTTAATAATGTCCCAAACAGTTTTAGAAACATTTTTAGAAGAAAGAATTTTTTTTGAGACATCATATGATTTCGCGGCTTGGATCACTTTTCGGTAAATTCTTTTGTAGTTTCGGTAATAAATTTTGAAATTTTCATTTGAATCTGATCTATAAATTTCGGAGAGGAATTTTAGTTTATCTCTTGAAACCAATATTCCTTTCGTGATCCAAGTATTTCTTGTCTTTTTTTGACATATTTTAATTGTTTTTGTAGGACAGCAAAGATTTAGATGGAAATTTAGGCAATTATTGAATGCCTGGAACTGCTGTTCTACAGTTTGGCTTGAATTTAGAAAATGCCATTGTTCTTTAAAAAGAGAGGCGTTTAGGAGAGCAATGTTGCTAGGCCTTATGTCTCTTATTGTTTTGTTAATTTTGGGCTCCCTCTCGATTTGTTGTCCTGTAATTATAGCCTCTTGGCCATAATGATCCGCGATTGCTGTGTTGATCACGGGACACTTCGACATTTGTGAGATTTGAAATTACATTGTCGATAGCAGATTGTGTTGTTGGCGTCACTCTCGTTGGAGTTTTGACCAGCAACTCCAAGCCAAAGCATTGTAGCATATCGACAAAGCGTTTAGTCGACGGATGAGTTTGGTTCATCGCATCGATGTTAAAATCACCCATCAGAACGAAGTTCAGTTGCTGGGTAGTCAATTCTGTCAACAATGCTTCAAATTTTGACATGAAAACATCTTCGTTCCCGTTGGGAGACCTATAAACGCCAACGACGATTAATTTTGACTTTTTTGTGTAAATTTTTACTCCAACTGCTTCAAAATCTTTTTCCACGGTTTTCCTTGACTGGAAAAAGGTTGAAACTTAAAATTTTCCTTCATAAAAATGGCGACACCCCCTCCTTTGGAGAGTTGTCTACAGAATGCGTTGGCCAAAGTGAAATTTGGAATTTTGCAGAGGGCAATGTTTCTGTCGGTGAAACCGTTTTCGGTCACAACGAGGATATCTGTTTTTTCGTCCTCACAAATGAGTTGCAGTTCCTCCAGTTTGTTTCTCGCTGATTGGGCGTTTTGGTGAAGCAGTCGGACTGAATTGTTTTGATTAAGAAATTTTGAAGTGGTTGCTTGTTTTGATGGAGAGGTGTCTGTCAATTTAGTCTGTTGTTGGCAAGTGGAGTCCCTAAAAAAAACAGTTTGGTGTGAAATGTTTGCATCATGCAGTTGTGTTTGTGGAGGCGCAGGCTGTCCCGGACCTCCCGGTGTAGAAGGTACTCTGACCACCTCCGCGTACGTGAGTAGCTGGAGACCAGATGACCGCCGAGGGGCAAAACAGAATTCCTTGTGAGTAGCAGCAGACGTCGGCAAGATGGGGGGAGAGACGGCCACTGCTGGGGCAGTCACTAGGAGTGGTGGTGGAGAACGCGTCTCAAGTCTTGCACCGGCAGAACCCGGGAGTACGAGGCCGCCCACGATCATCCTCGCCAGTAGTTTCTTGCCCCGCATTGAAAGATGCTGACCGTGTCTCGTGAAATACCTACGGCCGATGTCATTGAAGTTTATGACACGGATGTTGTGTCGGATTGCCAGTTCTTCAATGTAGGCATTCACGAGCACGGTCTCATCGTGGATAGGGTGGTTTGGTTTCAGATCGTGACGGCGTGGAAGAGTGGTTAGAACGATCTCGGTGTCTTTTGATCGGGACGTGATGTATGTCTCTAGGTGACGGTAGATATTTTGCTGCTTGCCCACTGCCAGGTCATTGGTGCCAGCGATCAACACCTCACAGCGCGTTCCGGGTCGAGGGGATGTTTGGTCCGAGTTTATAACGTCAAGCAACTTTGCGCCTGGCAGACACACTCCATCAACTGAGGTTCCAGGGGCGGTCAAGTCACTCACCAGTCCCGCGATGTGACGGGTGTGGCTGTCACCTCTGATAATTATAGATTTACGAGTAAAATGAGTGCTATGATTTAGAGAAGGTTGCCTGTTAATGGTGAGATTTGTTTTTTTCTTATCTGTTTTTACATTTTGAGATGTATTGTTTGGATTGGCGATTCGGTGGTATTTGTTTTTCATGTGATAGAATTTGGAATTTATTATGTATAGGTATTGTTAACGATTGTTTATTACTTTTGTTGTCTTTATTTTTAATTTTAACTTTGGCCCATTTCTCTTCAGATTTAAAACTTGAAACCTTGCACGAAGTTTGCTGATGTTTTAAGCACTGATTTTCTGCTTCTAGAACTTCTATGGTCGTTTAGATGTTAATATATCTCAATAAAATATCAAGGTAAGAACCTTACAAATCATCGAGAACCATGTTAAATTTATTTGTTATTTTGATTTTCATTCCATCATAGTGTTAGTTCCATATCCATAATAATCAAGAATCTTTATTTCCAAAGTAAATTACAATCGTTCACACAAAAATTATATCAAAAACAGTAGATAACAGTACAATGGATAGGCACCTCTGAGCTATTAGCTGAGTTGAGGTTGCCATCGCTAATAAAATTAAGGCAGATGGGCCTGGCAGCTCCTCTTTCAGAGTAAAATATACATAATTAGAGTAATGAATAAACCATACCAATATTTAATACAAAGCACACAATTAAGTTGTATTTCATAATGAAATGCAATACATTACATTACCACAACAACAAAAGATAATTAAATTACTACATAAATTCACATACATACACATACACACGTACATACATACATATATATAAATACACACACATGTAAACATATACACATACAGATACATATACATTTATACACATACACACATACATACAAATACACACATATAAACATAGATTTACAAACACATATATTACTGAAACATATAACACACATAAAAACACACTACAAAGATACTTAGACACAAAATATAAAAGATGTAACCATTACACACTCATACAATAAAATAAGTCTTCAACAATTCTAATTTAATTTCTTTCTAATATATAATTTATGAGTCGTATATATGAGACATATATTGCACATAAATACTAAAGAAAAATAATACTTCCTCAACGAATTGTTTAAATAGTTTTTTCACATTCAAAATGTGTTGCCTCCAACTACACCTTTCATCCAGAATAACCCCCAGATACTTTATTTGTTCCACCCTCTCAATTTCAACGCAACCCTTACATGAATTTCTCCCGAAAATTAAACATTGCTTGCATTTAAAAAAGATATCTTGTATGTCTTTTTTATTTCTTATGGAAAAATTCGTAAACTTCGTTTTTACGCTCAAGACCATCCTATTTCTAACAAACCATATTTTCAATTTTTCAAGGTGTTCTTGCTTTTACGCTATACACTATTTGATTATTTATAGTGCAATAGCAAAGGGCAGTGTCATCTGCAAAACAAGTTAAGGAACCCGATAAATCTCCATTACACAAGCTATTAATATAGACTAAAAATAGTATTGGACCCAAAACAGACCCTTGTGGCACTCCAAATTTAATCGGAAGAGTTAAACTGATGGAGTCCAGAAATTTTACACATTGAGATCGTGATTATAATCTAAAAACTGAACCAACCTGACTTTCATAATCTTTTCCAATATTTTAGAGACAACAGATAAAAGAGAAATCGGTCGTATTTATTGAGATCTTTATTGGAACCCTTCTTGTCAAGTGAGACAACTAGTGCAGTTTTTAAAAAGATAGGAAAGATACCAGTTTCGAAACTAAGGTTAATTAGAAATGCCAACACAGGAGAAAGATATGACCCATTTTTTTCATTACATGCGCTGAAATACCATCAATACCAGGAGACTTGCTAGACTTTAAACTGTTTGATAACAGCCAGAAAATCTTCAGAACTAGTAGGGTAGCAAAAAAATGAATTATCCGAATACTAAGCACGAAAACATTGAGTGTACATATGATAATCAAAGCCATAAAAACTGTCAGTCATTCATTAGGTTTTCAACTGCATTAACGAAAAAAAGATTGAACTCATTGGGACAGCTTGACAGTCTGAGATAAGTTCTTCAGGCCTGGATAGAGAATAAACACCTGGAATGCGATGTTTCTTCTTTTGCGAACCAAGCATGTTATTAAATGTTTCCCACTGCTTCAGTTATATACCTTCAGTTCGAATGAAATATTAGATACAGCAAAAAGTTTATTTAATGGTAATGAAAGACCCCATAGCACTGTTGGACAACATGATACTACAAATGAGGAATTTGAACTATTCAGTTTGAGGGGTGAAGCTCATAATGACAATGGGATGATAGAAAATCTACTTGAAATTAACAGTGAAGTTGTGCCGAAAAGCATAGTACCTCAGGAAACAAATAATATGACAGATGATACTCATGATATTGAGATGATAGACAATTTAGTTGAAACTAATCAAGACGTTCTGCATCAAAGCATAATACTTCAAGAAATAAATGAACATCAGCAACCTGGTGAAGCTAATTCTAATGATGCCAATGAAAGTGACGTAAGACCGATGTTAAACGACAGTCAACGTAGCAGGAGAAAAAGGCACATGGTGAAAGAGGATGATTGGGAGTATAAAAAGGCAAAGTTGTTGAGGGAAAAAGGAAAAACAGTACAAAGGGAAAAAGTTAGTAAATGGAAAAAATAAATTTGTCGTAACTAAGCCACCAAGAGAAATAAAAGATGTCAGATGCAAATGTAAAAGTGCAAAATTTTACTGCAAATCCTTAACAGACGATCAGAGAAAGAACATTTTTAATGAGTTCTGGGAATTATCCTGGGAATCTAAAAAATGTTATGTCAAAGGGTTTAACTGAAGTACGTTTGACTGGGAGGGCAAGAGACAGAAAAGAGGAAGGTAAATCAAGAAGAAAATTCTCTCATGAGTTTTATTTCACTGTAGATAACAAAAAACAGCGAGTTTGCAGGAGCACCTTTTTGGCTACGATAAATATCGGAGAATGGACCTTACTTAACTGGATTAAAGAAAAAAGTAATAGTGATCATACCAGTGTTGAGAGCAATGAAGATGATATTGGTAATGAAGAAAATGGCGTCTCTAGCTCCAGACCTAAAAGTAGAGCAATTCAAACCAATGGTAAATCAAAACGAAAAGAGCTTACCAAAAGGCATAACGCAATGAAAGAGTTTTTTGAATCACTACCACAGGTAGAGAGCCATTATTGTAGGGCATCATCTAAGAAACTTTACTTGGAACCCATGTGGTCATCAAAAGCTAAATTATATGAATTCTATTGCCAGGATTGGTGTAAAGGAAAGGGAATGATTCCACTATCCAGTTGCTCGTTTCATAAAATGTTGGAAGAATTAAACTTAGGTTTATATAGGCCTAAAAAAGATCAGTGTGATCAATGTATAGCCTACAAAACACAACAGGATTGACAAAGAAGCATTTGATGTAGACATTAATAAAAAAGAAGAAGCAAGAAAGTCGAAGGAAAATGATAAAGAAAATGAAGAGCACGTATACACAACTGACCTGCAGTCATTGCTGCTTAGTCCGAGGTCTAATGCATCAGCTTTATATTACCGTAGTAAATTAGCTGTTCACAATATGACAGTGTTTGACCTGAAGACAAAAGATGGCTATTGTTACCTATGGAACGAGTGTGAAGGCCAGCTTACAGCCAATGAATTTGCGACTATTTTAACGGATTTTATCGTTTCACAACTTCCTTTAAGAAATGAGAGCAAAAAAGTTATTATTTACAGCGATGGGTGTAATTACCAAAATAGATGTGCTACTTTAGCAAATGCCTTAATGCACTTAGCTAAAAGGCATCAGATTATCATTGAACAAAATTATTTAGAGAGAGGACATACTCAAATGGAATGCGATTCCATGAATTCTATTATAGAGAGATGTCTGAAAAACAAAGACATAAACATTCCTGCTGAATATGCTGCAATTTTCAAGAAGGCTAAGAAGAACCCTCAACCTTACCATGCAAAATACCTGGAACACACGTTTTTTAAAGATTTCAATAAAGCAATGCCAGTTAAATCTATTACGCCAGGAGTTGGTGTAGGTCAACCAAAAGTCACAGATATACGCTGCCTTTTATTTACTGAAGATGGTAAAATATCCTATAAAGTTAACTACGAGGATGACTACAAGCTGCTTCCAATTTTCTACCCGAAGAATAAAAAAGAAACAACGGAAAATCTCAGCAATATGACTACCCCTGTGAGACCAACGAGAAAAAAATCCTCTACCAAACAATCTAAACCGAAGGAGAAATCTAACCTCAATTCCGGTGTCGAAGAATTATTTTATTTACTTGGCAAGTTTGACTTTCCTCAGTTGTACTCTGCTAGATTAAAAATTCCAAGGTCCAAGTTCTACCATCTGCAGGAGTTTAAAAGATGATCCTACCCAGTGACTACCATGCATTTTATGACAATTTGCCACATGACTAATACGATACATAATGTAAAATAAATTTCTTGTTCTTAAATGATTTTTAATTTTTTAACCTTGTAATTATAGTTAGTGTTAGTTAGTTTCACACTATATCACTAGCAAAGTAAATATGCTTTTTAAACTTGTCCATGTAACTCCACAATATCTAGGGAAATGAATAATGAGCAAAATGGAGGACACGTAACTCCTTGTTGTGAAAACATGTAACTCCAATAGTATTTTAGTACAAACCTCGTAACTCCCAATACATCAATACACACAAATATTTATTAGTACAATCGTTTTAATAATTTCTATTACTTCACAACATGATCTAAAATACTAGGTTTTAAAACAAAAAAACAAAATCAAACTAAATAAATCACTTTTTTTGCTCTCCTGTAAAATTTGGTATTTGGCAGTTACGAGGTTTTTACAATTAGGCCAACGATATACTATTTATTATATTTTTATCTATCATCATACTAGATATAACTTTTGGTTTGACCTTCATTACCCACTGATATTATTACGCAACTTGGTTCGTGTATACGAAAATCGTTACAGATAAAAAAATACCATTGCTTTGGTGTTGTAAGACAACATAGTTTCACAATATGTAGGTGTCGTAGTCAACACTAGAAATTTTAAACTTGACGTAGACAATTCCGGTAATGCTTAAAAACTCCTACCCTCGTAAAACTTAATCCTTAATATATATAGAGCATGTGATCGTCTAAATCATGTATTCGATGGTGGCTGGCTTATAAACAATGGATTATGATGGAAGGAAAGTAATCCAAAATTAAGTAAATTAATTTAGTTTAGCACTAATTCGCTGTTGTAAAGAAAACATTTTAAACGCCCAAAGGAATAGACAGGCTCTTTTAGATGTTGTTGAACAAGAGGTAATTTTAACCGCATTCAACGTTCTTTCGTCTTCTCTGAATTACTTACGTAATTGCATCTTTAAAATCGTAGTCCTTAAATCTTGTCTTAAATTTGAACATTTTAATTAAATTAAAACTTTTATATTATAAACTAATTAAGAATTCGCTTCTTTTATATGAAATACAGGTATTGGGGAATATAGATGAAGACAATTTTATCTTTAAGTAACACAATATTTTGCTCGCATTAATTAGGCCAATATCACACATTGCATATGCACTCTATTCAGCATTCCAAGGATTACTGAAATTGTCATACCAGCATTCTGTTATGTTGGACCATAATAGGAGACCGGTAGCTTCTAACACACTATATTTATATAGAATACAAGTAGATACGTATAATCGAATTAGTTTATTTCCACAATTTTACATTTCAATGCCTCTGCTAAGTACAGCACTTGCACAGCTGGGTCAAAATTTTTAATATCTTAATCAAACCATTCAATTCGATTCTGAATAATTATTAGTATCTCAATTGCTGCTTAATATATGCCTTAAAGATCACAAGCATAAAAAATAGCATAGCTTTTTGTTTTTTCTCATTAAATTTCAAACAATGAACGCTATGAAACTGTCTCTTAGCTCTTAAAATTAAGGTATGTTTTTATCTGAAAAATTTGTATAGGTAATATAACGTGATTGAATTCCATAATTTAGATATAGAAGTAGTCGATATCCTAATCAAATCCAATCAGTATGAGACAAGAATAATGCCCTCTCCCATCAGACATTCTAGTTCCAACCAATAAAAGCGTTTAATTTTTACAAACTAAATCTAGCATGGACATTATGCCCTAACTATAAAAGTCTCAATTTATAAAAGTTGAGATTAATAAATTGAAAATAAATAAATACATATAGATCGTCAATTTATTTCTCCCAAGTGTAATATAAAAAGGTATATGTTTTTTCAGAAATGCAATGAATTTTGTATTATTACTTTCATTCTGCATCTTCAAATATCATATGAAATGTTTTCAAAATATCACAAACTTTTATATAACATAAATAATAATTACAATGATTTTTTTTTTTAATTTTTCTTCAAAGTTTTCTTAAATCAATTCTACTTAACATCATGGTTGTAGGAAAATAAAAGTTAAAACACGCCCAACAGATTAGTTACACAACACAGAATCGTACAAAGTTAACCGTTGGAACCGGTAACAGGTCAAATGAAAAGATAAAGGCAGGTTAGATGCGTTTACTAAACGTAAAGCGTAACTGCCGCATGAAAATTGTGCCTTG
>NW_025776904.1:0-17933 GCF_021130785.1 Homalodisca vitripennis | reverse complement strand
ATAGTTTTCCTCGTCACGTGAAGAAAAATGCACATTCCAAGTTAAAAAGTTCTTTGAGCTTACATCACCTGTACAACCCAGAGAACCTGTCTAATACTTCATTCAAAAACTCATGTAAGTGTTAGTTTAAGGGTGGGTGTTGTGTAGATATGTTGTTAATTTTATTAGGGTGTTTAGGGTGGAGTAGGTGGGAGGATGGTGTGTAGAATGAGATTAGTTTGAGAAGGTAGTGTAAGGTGGTAGTAGTGTTGGTTTGTTAAGAGGGGGTGTGTGTTTGTGTGGGTGAAGAGGTGTTTAGGGGGGTGGGGGGGAAATGGTTGTTTGGTTGTGGATAAGGGTTAGTGAATGGTTGTAAAGTTTGGGGGAAAAAAAAAATTAATTGTTTAGAAATTTGTGAAAAAGTGATATTTACCTGGGTGTCATGTAATTTGGATGGGTAACAACTATCTAATTGATGAAGGGGATATATATGATATATAACAAATTATATACCGCTTTTTATACACGATCCAAGTCTTTGAAAAGTAAGCCATATGTACTTTCAACCCCTACCCCAACAGAAACGCAAAAAATCATGGTTACAAAGGACGGCCAACCATACTTCCAAATCTTACAAGGTGCAGTTCGCCTGCGACCAACCTGCTATTGTTTCATAACTTAACAGTTTTTGTCACGATTGTTATTAAGGGTGGAAGGGGTTGACTTCACAGTTACGTATATTTATCTAAGAGCCTTTGATAGAGTTTACAAATTTTGAATACTTGTTTGCCAAAAGCGAATAATGACTTATGGACTCTGTCGAGAAAACCCCCAACCTTGGGATGGCTCAGGACGATTTGCCATAGAGAAATCGGAGGGAAAGGACTGAAAAAATAGTTGAACTTCGCGCGCTGTGAACAAGACGCCTGTGCCCCCGGGGGTTGGAGTGTCTTGCTTCCTCTACATACCCTCCGTTCACCCTAGTAGTTCCCTCAACCCATAAACCCATAATACCACAACCCCACGTACACAGCCCACCCCCCATTACTACCAAGCCCAAGAACCTGGCTCTTTATCTGGCACAGTAACTCAAATATTTCCATATGACGTCATCCAACCTCGTAAGTACTTTGACATTATAAAAGAAAGGTAGTATATGGATTGACTGATATTGTATTTGTGGTGTTAAAACTAATTTAAGCGACCGGGATCTGAATGTGGGGGCAGGTGTTTTTTCAGTTGAGGGTTCTCCTGAACATATATTATCAATAAATCTTATTGACCACACCCAAACAACCGGGAAAAAGTTATACTCAACTCCCCATCGTAGGGCATCGTAATGAATCCCATCGCTATAGGCGTGGAAAAGCCATACTGATGCAATCTGCAGTCACCGTGCTACCCTCCATAAAACCCCCCCAACCACTCACCACACGCTCCATCAACTTACCGGGGGGTGTGTGTGGTTGTGGTGTGGTGGGGTGGTGTGGCGAGTTCCCAACGATATGTTAATAAACCTACACCAAGTCAATCATGAGGATATTGATATATGGCACCAAGCTTGCTTTCGGAATATACAAGTTGGTAATTTCAGAGGCACGACTTGTGAAAAGGATTGCAGGGTGAATCTTGCCCCCACCCCCCATGGCTGACCGGCGTATATGGCATGCTATTGCCAATAAAAAACATATTACCAACCTCTCCACACTCTCCAAGAATGATAAGTAAAAGGATCTATTAGCCTCGGTACATATTACATGCTCCTCTCGGCACCTGTAGAGCAAACTTAAACCACTCTTCAAGAAAAGGTGTCATTGCTCTGCAATTCCCCTACAACATGTACTCATTCCCCCACCAAGCCTAGGCTTTAAAATTATAATAAATTGGCTCACAAACTAAAAAAAGGCCGCCTCAGCTTCTCTAACTCCTGACAAACTGACAATCCGCATAAATGTGAAGTTATTTCTTTAAACTTAAAAAAAAAAAGAAAAAAACAAAAAAAAAAAAAAAAAGAAAAAAAAAAAAAAAACGAATCACACAATAACGCGGCCGTACAACAACACTACATAAAACAATGCAATCTTCTAGACACTGAGGAACCCTTGAAAAAAAGGGGGGGGTCAATACTATGTATTACCAATTTATATTTTTTTATAACTAATCAGTTACATTACGTCCCAAACAGAGCCATCTCTTTTATTACCAATATACACTTTGTTCTGTTAAAAACTAAATAGCTAACTACTGTCCTCCGCATGTTTGGTTACACCTGCAGTAGTAATTACTACAGTGTAAGCATTTGGTGTTGCTTATTTTATTTAAGTTCGTTATTTTATACATTAGAGGGGGGGGGGGGGATTTTTTTTCTTTTAAAACTTTAAATTTTTTATTTTTATTTTGTTCTATGAATAATAATTTTTTTTCTATTTTTTTAGATTTTTTGCTTGTTTAAATTTTAATTCTTTTCAATCCAAACAAAAAAAACTCCCAATCATAAGACTTGATCAAAGAAACACTATGAAAAAACCAAAATGTAAACAACATCACATCCAGCATCCTTCTAAAACTACACTATTACCATATACCGAAATTCAAACTAAAAACTGATGAAGATGTATATCACCTGGAGTAATAATATCGACACGAAATTTTGAAGATTATTGATGTTTATTTTATTAGATTTTCACTATAATTATAGTAATTTTGTTATTTAAATAATTGTTTTTAAAAACTAATTTAAAAAATTTCGTGTTTTTTTCCAGAAAAATACTTGGGTTTTTTTTTTCTTTTTTTTATAAAAATTTTTAATTTCTTAAAAAATTTTTTTTATTTTTCGATTGTTAATTTGTAAATGTATTGTAGTTCTCCCTGTAAAATTAAAAAAAATTTTTTCCTTACCCAAAAAATTTAAAAAATTTTAAATATTCAAATTAAAATAAAAAACCATTAATTGATTACCATTAATAATATTTTCCAAGGTTGGAAAGGAAAAAAGGGGGGGGGGAAAACCAAAAATAATAAATTAAATAAAACCAGAACAAAATTACCTTACAAGTAAAAATAATCTCGGAATAAATAAAATCCATTACTAACCATTAAAAAAATATCTGCCTTCCAAAAGAAAAAAAAAAAAACAAAAAAAACAAACCGTCCCCCAATAATATTCCGTGCAGGAAGTATAAGCACTTTAAAGGGTAGAGCCATCAAAAAAAAGAAAGTCCCAAAATAAAATCTGCCCCCCGGAAAGGGGAAAACCAATTAAGTTAAAAAAACCCCAACCGGACTTAATAAAAAAATTATTCTCGGAGAAAAAAAAAAAAGGGTTCTATTTTTAAAATTCAAGTCCCCCCTTTTTAAATAAATTTTGGGGAAAATTTTTTAAATAAAAATCTTTTTTCTTTTAAATTTTATTTTACTTTTTCCTTTTGTAATTATTTTAAATTAACAACGTGCCAAAAAAAAAAATGGAAATTTTTCCCCGGGAACCCCCGTAAATTTTAAAAGAACTCACAAAACCCAATACAAACCAATAAAATGTGTGTTTTATTTGTTTTGGGTTCTCGGAAAAAACCTTAATATTCTTGATTAAAATACATGTTTAACCTAAAATTTTTTTAAAAACTGGGGCTACAAATTGGAAAAAAAGTAAAAACAACTTTTTTAAAAAATTTAAAACTTTTAAATTGCATAGTATTTTTGTCATGAAAAAACGTAAGGCAAAAAGTTGATAAATAAAAAATTTTTTTAAAAAAAATATTAGTACAAAGGGTTTTTTTTTAACATTATTATAATCATTAAAATAATTTTTTTTTAAAAAATATAAAATTTACTGATTTTAATTTTTGGGTTTTAGTTTGCAAATATTAAAAAAATTTAAAAACTTCCAACAAGTATTTTAAAAAAACTTTTTTAGTATGAATCTGCTGCAAAATGAATACGGGAACAAAATAATGAATTTGAAGGGAATTTCAATACTTTTTTAAATATAAAGGTAAATTTTACGTTTTTGCATATCCAAATTAAAAAACAAACATGACAGATGTCCCCCCCCAAAACAAAATACTTTAAAAAAAAAAAAAAAATTTGTTTTTTTTATAAAAATTTTTTTTTTTTTTAAACCGAAAAGTTTTAAAGGGGGTTTTTTTTAAAACGGGGGGTACTCTCGATACCAAAAAAATCATACTCCATGTGCGTCTTTGGGGTCCCCCAAAGTGAGTATGACGTACTGTATGTCAAGTGACTGTTGGGCTAGTGGGGCCCCCCTGTACTCGTGTTTTTAGTAATTTACGGTATTAATGAACACGTATATGACGTATGAAAAAAAGTGACTGTGACTAATGGGGCCACTGGGAACTCGTGTTTAGTAATGCTCGGGGAAAAACCGAAAAACCTATATGACGTAAGACAAGGGGGACTGGACCATTTTGGGCCCCTACTTTGTGTTTGTAAATCTTTGGTTTTTTACTGAACACTATAATATAAGACAAGTGACTGTGACCACGGGGCACTGTACTCGTTTTTGTAGTAATGCTCGTTATTCTGAACAACCCTATAAAGACGTATACAAGTGACTGTGAAAAACCCTGTGCCACTGAAATCGTGTTGTAGTAATCTCGTATTAAATGAACACGTATAGACGAAAGACAATTACTGTGAAAAACCCAACTCGGGATTTCAACCCCGTATATGAAAAATGACAAAAAGACGTGACCAAAAGGACACTGTACCCCCGTGTTGTAGTAAAAAATCGGGGATTACTGAACCTAAAAAAAGACGTAAAAAACCAAAATGACTGTGGAAACCAATTGGTTGCCACGGGACCGTGTTGTAGTAATGCTGGGTATTACGAACCGTATATGAGGGAAAAATGGAATAAGTAAAACTGGGGCCCAAAATGTCCCCACTGTACTCGTGTTGTAGTTTTCTCGGTATTACAAGAACACGTATAAGACGTATGACAAGTGATGTGACCATTCCCACTTTTATCGTGTTGTTTTGTAATGCTCTTTATTACTAAAACACGTTATAAAAAGGGGTATGAACAATGACTGTAAAACCAAAGGGCTGGGTTTTTCTGAACCGTATAAAAAAAGTAGGACAAGTGACTGTACCATGTAAACACGGGTACTCGTGTTGTAGAATGCTCGGTTTTTAACTAAACCCACGTAAATGACGTAGGGACAAGTAAAAATTTGTAACCAAAATGCTGGGTTTTGCTGAACAAAAAAAAATTTTGACTATGACAAGTACGGGTAAAAAACCATGTCCACTGAACCGTTTGAAGAATTTGCCGGTTTTTACTGTGAACACGATTAACTAGGGGCAATTTGCCCGTGTCTTTTGTCCCCCCAACCCCGTTTTGTGTAATGCTCGAAATTTTTGTTTGAACACGTATATGACGGTATAAACAAGTGACTGTACCAGGGGCCAAACTTACCTGTTGTAGAAATTTGCTGGGAAATTTTTAAAAAACTGAACCCCCGATTGACGTATACAAGTGACGTAAAAAACCAGGGGAAAACAAACTCCTTCCTTCCTAATGTTGTATCACGTTCAAAAACTTCGGGGGCCCCCCCCTTGAGTGAAGTTCACCCGCCCATTTAAAAAGAATCGGAAAATGTCTTGGGGGATTGGGAATTAATAGAAAATCTAAAAACTAAGGGCCCTTTCCCCTGAATCAACAGTTTTGAGATACCCTTTAAAAGTTTCAAAACGGTTTTTGTATTATAACAAGTTATTAAATAGTTAGTTTTTATCATGGAGGATACAAATTTTTTTTTAATTAAAAATACCTTTAACTAAACGAAAACCCTAAAAGCCTTTCCGTTGTTGTTAATTACAGGTAAAGTAATAGTGCAAACCCTTTTTTTGCAATATAACAAACCCAACAAAAAAAATGGAAATGTAAAGTTTCTTTCGACTTTTAATTTATATTTTCCCAATCTCTGGTTATAGAATTTCTGTTAGTGTTAAAAATTTATCTCAACATTATACAGACCCAAGATTTTTTTTTTTTTGCATTTTTAAAAATGTTTTTTAAACTTTTAGTTTTTTTTTACAATAAAAGATATTTAATATAAAAATACGAAAAAGTTTTAAAAGGGTAAACCCTAAATCTCTAGACAAAGTATAAAACATTATTTCCCCAGGTCAATACAAGCAATTTTATTTTTTACCTAATGAAAAAATGGTCCCGATGCCCCCGTTTCCCATCGTCTGCTGTATTGTTTTTTTTAAAAAAATTAATATTTTTCAAAACAAATAAATTAAATAATACAAATTTGGTTCATATATGTCCTTCTATAAATTTTTTATTTTTTTTAAAAAAAAAAAATATGCTAAAAACTAAAAATTAAAATAAAACCAAATTTTGAACAAAATATTCATGATACCCACGTTTTAGTTATGGGAAAAATATAACATTAAAATTTTTAAAAAACTTTCCCAAAAAGGCAGTTTATTCAAAATTTTTTTTAAAAAAAAAAAAAAAATAATTTAAATTTAATTAAAAAACCAGCAAAGGGTTTCCCCAAATAATTACGAAAATTAAAAATTTTTTGAGAACTTTATCATAAATCCCAATAACCCAATTTTAAATCGAGCAATAAATAAGTGATTAAAAACAAATTTACAAATGGAAAAAAATGGTCCACCCTTTAAAGGGCTTCAACGAATAATTTTAAAAAAAATTTATTTTTTCGAACTATTTGTTTTTAAAAAGAAAAAAACACACAAGGGAGACAGAACCCAGAAACTAAGTATCGGAAACCCGTGTTAAAGAGGTGAAAAAAAAATTTGTGTTGCCGTGAGAAATTTAACGTTTAAAAACCTTTGGGGTCCAGAAGCTACGGAAAAAACCGAAAATAACGTACATTTTTTTTACTTTTTAAATCAAAGGAAACAAAAAAAAAACATTTTAAAGCCTTACAAAAATGTCAAACCCTTTTTTTTTTAAGGGGGGGGCCTTTTAAAAACTATAAAAAAACAAAAAAAAAAGGGGGATTTTTCCCCCCCCTCTTAATAGTTATAAAAGCCTACCTTTCAAGGGGGCAAAAACCATTTTTACCCAAATTCTCCTTGGGGATTTTTTTCAGAAATTTTTCTTTTTTCTTCCCTTTTTTATATCTTTTCCTCTATATTGCCAAAAACGGGTTCAAATTTCCCTTTTTTTCCCTTATTTCTAAAAACTAGAAAAACCCTTTTCTTTCCCCACTAAACCAAGCCCCATCATAGGTTTTTCCCCATGTAACATAAAACTGATACGGGCGGGAAAACCTGTTTTCCCTCGTCATCACTACTGGAAAAAATTTTGCCCCAGAAAGCAACTCCACGGTACATTTTTGACAAAAACCGCTCATGTCCCGATGTTTGGGGAGTAAAAAGTCCGTCCCAGTAAAAGGATGTCTTTTCGGTGTGACCCCCGGCCTTAGCAGGGGGGTTCACGTGACGTGGGAGCATCAACCCCAAATCAAAAAAACGCCGAAAAAAAAAAAAAAAAAAAAAATTTAAGTGAAACATGGTTACAAAGAGGTTTTTAAAAACATTTTAAATTATTATTATCATTTTAAAAGGAAACTATACATCTTAAAAAAACATCACTAGGATAAAATTTTAAAAAATTTGATAAAATGCTGTCTCAATAATGAAGTATTGACAAATTTTTGGTTTTTAAACAATTACACAAGTTGGAAATTAAAACAAATTTAAACAAAAAAAAAATTGGGAAACAAACCCAATCTTCTTAAAAACCAGGGGCATCTCCTCAATAAATAAGAATAAAAAAATTTTATTTTTTGAACAGAACACAAAACCAAAAAAAAACCCCCTCTGTGTTACGAAACATAAAGAATTCATTTTCCCAACGTTCAATAGATCGTGTTCACCAAAATTCACTAAAAATTTTTCAAACCCTGGTAAAATGTAGCGGAATTTTAAATTTTTTAAAACCTACCAATTTAAACTTAACCAATCTTTAACTCACCAAAATAGCGATCTTGCAAAATTTTTACTAAATAAAAAAATATATTTTTAAGATCACACAAAAACAAACTAGAAAAAATTAAAAAAAAAACAGAAATTTATAATTTCTTTTTGGGTTGAAAAATATATTCAACAAAATAACCCTAGTAGAACCTGTACCCAAATAATTCTCAATCCCCTACGGGGGTTAAAAATAACACAATTAAACTTTAAAGAAAAGCAAAAAAAATTATTCACGGGGAAAGACGTTTTTAAAATTTAAACCCCCAATTTTTTCCCAACAAAACCATTGTTTCAGATTGCCAAGGATTTTTCCCCCAAATTTTGTTCTAAATTTAAAACTTCTGTTTAAAAAGGAGTGAAACAAAAAACATCATAAAATTTCTCTTCGGGTCCCCCAAACAAAATTGGGTTTGCCTGTACTCCCCCCAGCTGATGAATGCGTTTTTTTGTTATTTGTTTTTTTTAAATATTTTAAAATTAAAAACCCAAAAAAACGAAAATTAAAAATTCCCCCCCTATTAACCCGAAACTCCTTCCCCCCCCAGCCAAAATTTCCCAAAAAACCCCCCCCAAAAATCCACCCCCTTAAAACCAAAGAGAAAAAAATTTTTTTTTTTTTCCCCCTTTTCTCCTTTTTTTTGGGTTGCCCCCCTTGGGAAGGTTAGCCCCGTTAACCCCCCGAAAAAGCCCCCAAAAATAAAAACCCCTCCCCCAATTTTTCCCTCCCCCAAACCAAAAATATTTCTAATCCTTCAACTAGAATTTGAACCACACATAAAAAAAGAAACCTCCGTAAAAAAACTAATTAAAAAAATTAAACCACAGCTTTTCAAAAGCCAAAAGAATGTTTATTAAACATCAACCAGCCAAGAAATAATTTTTTTTTTAAAAAAAAATTTTAATATCATAATTTTTTATTCCCCCATTCGAATTTTTGGAAAGAAAAAATCCTATTTAAAAGGTTTATAGAATTTTATAAAAAAACTAATCAAAATAAGGAAATATTTTTTTATCCTCAAACATTTGGGGGAACCCAAAAAAGAATTCCGTTTTCCCTATTTCATATAATACTAGGTCATAAATCAAGTTTTTTTCCCCTCCCAAAATTATAATTTTCTAAATACCCGTTTTTTTAAATTTTTATTTTTTTTTGTTAGAAAAAAATACTTTTTGAATTCACTCGGAAAATAAATTAAATCTACTACACGCGTCCCCATACTTAACATCTTTAAAAATTAATTGGCCCTAGACGATAGTTAGGGCAAAAACTTACCTTAGGGAAAAAAACCTTCAAAAATTTTCCAACTCTCACATCATTTGTATGTTAACATTTTAAATTTTCTTAATTGAGTCAATGCCAATCTTGGGAATACATTATCCCTTACTTTGCAGCAAAAAAAAACCAATCTACTCCCCTGCCCATCACCCGAAACAAAATAATGCCTTTTTAAAAACATTAAGTTACTTTACCCACTCACCTAAAACCTTATGAGTACATACATTTTTTATTACAAATTTTTGGGTTTTAAGACTGTTAAAAATTCTTACCCGATTTAATCTCCATTTTTCAAAGATGACGGGAAAAAATTTTGGGGAACGCAATTTTTTGGGAACGGGGCTTCTTTTTTTTAAAAAGTCAGTCCGGGAATATCTTAGAATATCTGGAATTTTTTTTTGGGTGACTTTAATAAATAATACAACATGGGATTCATATCATATCCTTTATTGGAATTAAAATTTATTTCATATTTTATGTTCTTTTTTTTTTTTTTTTTTTTTTTTTTTTTTTTTTTTTTTACTTTTTAAGCTTCTTTCATTTTTGTTTTTGATTTAAATTTTCTTTATTTCCTTTTTTCTATTTTAAGTTCCTTTTTTAAAATTAATTTGGGTTTATTAAAAAAAACTGGTTTTTACAATGGGTAAAAACCTAAAATTCCACCCCTTATTTCACTAAATTTCCTAGTTTAAAAATGGTTACTAATTTCTTTAGAGATAATAATTCAATATTCCGATGTCAAATAAATTTACGTATAATAGGGTTTTGTTTTAAGTTTATATACAAAAAACCCCAAAAAATCCGAAAACCTTTTCACGTTTTCATACCCCAACTTTGGGGAAAAAAAAAAATCTATAAAAATTGAAAACCCAATAACTAAAAAAGCCCCAAATTAATTAAAATTCGGCGATCGGGGTCAATTTTTTTGCGTCACTTAAATAAAAGAAAACCTTTTACAAAGGGGCGAGGAAAAGGAGTTTTTCAAGGGGGGGAAATGTCAAAAAACCTCCCCAAACCCGACAGCGACTCTCTGTCACCTTCTGGAATAAAAAAACCCACCTTTCCGTCATTCGGACTTTGGGAAAAAACACCCCAACTTGGCAAACGCCCCGGGAAGGCGGGGGAAATTTGTAATCAGGGGTTTTAAAAGTGGGTGGAGCTGATGTTCAACCCCTTTTAAAAATTAGGAAACCCTGGAATCCCCAAAAAACAGTGAGCAAGTCAGTGGTTGAATATTTCTCCCTTTTTTTTATTGGGTTTATACCAAAAAAAATCAAAAAAAAGGGACTGTTTTTTTTTTGGGAAAGTTAGCTAAACCTTCTTAGTGGGAACCCAAAATTCAAAAAAGAAACGGGTTTGGGTGAAAAAAACAAGGGGACTTGTCTGTGGGATGTTATCTCCAACCCTACTTAGTAGGGGGGAACTGAAATTTTCAATATTTAAAAAAAAAACCTCATTTCCAAAATGTAAATAGTGCCCCCCCCGCTTTTAAAATACGATCAAACCTCTAGGGTTGGAATTTTTTTAAAAAAAAAACCCAAATCCACATTTTTATACAAGAAATTTTTTTGTTTAACACAGAAAATAAAAAAACCCGGGGGGGGTGTTTTTTTATGTTTAATAACAGGCAATTATCAATAAAATCATCATTTTTTAGCTCTTTAAATTAAAAAAAACTTTTTTATTTTTTAAATCTATATTTCATCAAAGTTTTATAAAATTTTACTAAACGTGTTTTTTCAAACAAGGGAAACATAATATTAAAAAAGAAATTAAACGTATTTTAAAAACACGTTATCTTTCCCCAGTCGAACGTTTTACCCAAACCACTTAACTCCCGCCATCGTCCCCCGGCCAACAAAACCCCAAAACCCATCCCCTCCCATCGCCCCGCCACCCAACCACCCACCTCGCCCCGACAACCCCCCACCCCCCCCACCCCCCCCCCCCCACGCGAACCTTCCCATCCCCCTCACCAGCCCCCCGCATCCCCACATCCTCCCCGCCCACCCCATACCGTCCCTATGTCCCGCCTCCCCCCCAACCTCCTACCGCCCTGCCCCCCTCTCAGCCCCCTTCCTTCGCCCGCCCCCCCCCGGCCTCTACCCCCACACCACACTCGTCCCCCCATCGCACCCCGATTCCCTTTCCCCCCCCCTCCCCCCCACCCCCCCTCGCCCGGCTCCCCGCCCCCGCTCTCGCCTCTCTCACTTCTCCCCCCCCCCCCCGCCCCGCCCCCCCCCCCCTCCGCGCCCGACCCAGTCCCCCCTCCACGCCCCCTCCCCCCCTCCCCACCCCGCTACCTGGCCACCTCCCGCCCCGACCACCCCGACCTCCACGTCACCCCATACCCCCCCCCCCCCTCCTCACCTCACCACCTCCCCCCCCCCATCCCCTCCCCCCGCCTCTCCATGCGTCCCCTTCCTAAACCCGCGCACCACACCTATCCTTTGAACCAGGTCAGCTCAATAGACGCCACATCCACAATACCAAACTAGGTGGCTTACGCAACCAAGTGACACGCCGTAAAAATGGTCACACCATATGTCCACTTCAGCAAAGACACTAATTCAAAAATAGCGATTAAGTACTCGCTCATCCCTATTACATGAAATGAACTTCAATCAAATTCTTTCGTCAGTGGTTGAACAGAAAATAATAATACTTGTGAGCACACATCCTGCAACCCCAGCCATCTTAGATAAAATACAAGATTCTACAGTTTTAAGTTAGTATTTTTATGATGGGAGAATTTAAAGGAAATAGTATTTTTTGTACATTCACTGCAACAGATGGCAAATGTATCTGTAACAATATAGTTTAAAATTAATTTTTTTAATAGACACGAATAAAACGTACACAGCTAAAAATGATTTGTTTATTAGATTCTTATTTATTTTTTTTTAATTATTTTTTCCTTCAAGTATTTTGGTTATTATGCATGTGTAGCAAGTTGCCCGTTTTGGCGTGGAGAACAAGAGTTTTTCCTATTTTGGACTATTACTTGAAGTCTACTTAAATCTTAAGGTGTAATATAGTCGCAAAAAATATTAAATTGAGAGAATATTAATACGCATTCAAGTAAATTTTGTCGTACATCTATCTTATATTGTTACAGGAGTACATAGTCCCTTGTTTTATATCTTTTGAAGATTGTTTATTAAATCTGTAAGGATTTTAATTGTACAAAACATACAATGTTCATTTCATTACTATTTCTTTTCTTCAATCAAGAAAATAAATAAAAAACGTTTTTAAATGTTACTACCAGTCCAGCTTTTCCATTATATTACTATTTTTAGTCCGCCTGATGTAGTATATGTGGGTCCGGGTAGGGGGTATTTCCGTGGAAGGCTTCCTTGAAATAGAAAATAGATTAAGAACCGTATTTGGAATGTTTATTGCTTTGTTTTAAATTATTCAGCAGCTGTAATGAATGTAGCATTAAAAATATTATTAGATTCCACCGGAGCGCCAGATACCCGAGTTACCTAGGAACACGAACTCCATAAAGCATCTGTAAATTGCTAGTTTTTATAATAATTTTAAGGTAGTTATGCCATTCTAAAAAACTCTACTGTGCGTGGAAATGGGTTTTGACCAAGGCTTTTTACATTTTTAATTTCACCTTTCATTACATTATAACAAATATAAAAAGTGAAAAATAAATTTTAAAAAATATTTATTTATATTTCTTGTGTGGTTTAAGGGTTTATAGAAAATATTAATACGGTATGTATATTAAATAAGATAGACATTTTACTGTTTTTTTATATCGTGAGTTATAAATATTCAATGTAATTTAAAGGACCACACGGATGTAATTACGAAATCGATATAGTGTAGTTCCAGCAATGTATTAAAATAGTTTGTATTTCTTCCTTCACCTCGTTTGTAAACTAATGTATCATAGATAACATACACCTAATACGGCACACAAAGCACAATGTTTCGCACAGAAGGAAAAGGAAAGAGCACTAATCAAACGGAAGACGGCAGAAACGTCAGAAAATACAGGTAAAAAAATGGTTCCAATTTTGGAAAACTCAATCAACGGTTCGAGGGCCAGCTCGACATCTTCGAGAACGACTAAAACTTTATACTATTTATCAGTCACGAATAATTTCAATCAAAAGCTGCACCTCTGGAGATAATTTGGAATTCCTTTCCTCAATCTCAGCAAATGTACGTTGTAGAAACCCGTAACTGCTTCGCTTGTGCTCACTTTAACTATTGCAAAGAGAGGAGCAGAATTTGCATATCACAAGCCTGAAACAATATATTAAAACGTGTATGTTTATGAGAACAACAGAAACACCGACAAAAAGTACATTCCAAGAACCTCTAGGCAACATACAGTAAAAGGTTGCTGAAGACAGCAGTTGTGTTTAATACTTTCACTGAAATATCTAATTTTGTAAACACATGGTAACAACAAACTCAACATTCCACAAGAACAACCTATAATATTATCAAAGATATTAAAATATTTTTTTCCTTTCCATTTCCCTTATCTAAAATAAATCTCAACGCGCCCTTGGAGTTCGAAGTCATTTATTGTATCATAAGAATGAACACGTGCTGACACTACCTCCTCCACGCCTATCCAAAACAGCTCGTTGTTTACAATAGAACATTTAATTGTAAACATTGGTAATCGTAATGATTTGTCTTATAGTGAAATATTGGACAATGACAACAATGTTGATGATACGACGAACAATTATTGTAGGTTCCGTATATCGTGTATTAATTATTCTCTATTAATACAGAGACAAATAATTTGATGATTATGAAAAAATATATGTGTAACATGAGATAAAAAGATTAGGTTACATTAGAAAGGGTATATTATACAACTCGACATTACAGGCTGTTTACTAAAAGTATATTTATTAATATACCTACCGGGTATATTGAATAGTGACAGAAAAGAGCTTAACCTAAATTAAAAAAAAAATTATAATTATGAGTAACCAACCAACTCTAAATAAATCCTGCAACCGTTAGCTAATATGAAATCTTGATTCATGAAACTCAGATACTTTTTCTTTCTGCGTTTTAAAATAAGCGAACATCAAGAGAAGAGATATCTTGTTTACCAAAAAACAAGTTTCGCTTTCTTATCGCATCGGCTAATTATCAAAGCAATTAAAAATATCAATATCAGTGCCTGATCTTTATTTTAGGTTTACGCTACTAAAAGTGTTAAAGTATTATCGTGTTCCACTATTGGATATTTCCACATTGATCTGGTATTTTCAATGTTGCCCACTAATGAACGTAGGTGGTACTACTATCATCACTAACTTTGTCCACTTTTTGGTATTTTGGGTTTTCCTACAAAAAAAATTTTTTAAAAATTTTTAATTTTAAAACAAAAAAATTTAAATTTACAAGGAAAAATATGGGGAAAAAAACTGAAAATTTTTTTTAAAATTTTAATTGTCCTACAAAATTCTTAGATTTTTAAAAAGGGGGGTTTGCCCTACTGATGTTTTAAAAAATTTCCACCCCTCAACCAATATTTCCTTTTCCCCCTTAAAAGTTATTTAATACAATTTTTTTTAAAAATTTTCCTTAAATAAAATCTTTACTGAAAACAAAAAATGTTTAAATTTAGTAATGTAAATAAAGGTTGAATAAAAGGGGAGTGTTAGAGATAGCCCCGGTTAAAATTTTGCCCTTTGACCGAACCACTGTTTCTCAGTACATCGATTTTTTTTTTGAAAAACCCTTATGTTGACCCCCCCCTTAATTCTTTTCGGGATAAGGTTTTTCGCAAAAACCATTGGTTCATGAGGGACGGGAGAATAAGGCTTAGAAATTTTTAAAAGCCTTTTTACTTAAAATAACGTTTGGGATGGTATGCTTTTTTACCCCCTTACCGATTTTTTAATTTTTTCTTTCACTCCATTATAGCAATAGTAATTATAGGGGTTTTTTTGTATAGATAATAATAAGTGGTGATGCCAATGATTAGTAAAAAAATTCAAAAATTAAAAAAGGCTTTCATAATTATAATAATTTGCTTTTTTAAAAAAAATTAAATATCTTTTACAGCCCAAAAAATACAAAACGTTCCCAGATACACAAATGAACATAGACTAAACCCCCCCAAAAAGATGTTTAAAAAAGTGCGCAAAACTTAGTTTTCCCGGGGCCGGGACCAGTTTTTTTTTTGTAGGGCCCTTTTTTAAAGTTTAGACGGACTCAGTAAAAAATTTAAAAATCACTACTAAAACTGTTAAAAAGAACAAAGTTAGCAAAAAATTGAAATTTTAAAAAAGGAATTTACATATTTTCTGTTGAAAAATTTAATAAGCTAAAAAAAAAAAGTTCAGGGTTTTTTTTTCCCCCTATGTAAAGGGGGGCTTTGATGGTACCAACAACGCAAACATTTTCCACTCATTAATTTTGTTTCAGTATTATTGAAAAATTTTTAAAACCTGGGTTTACGTCCCAAAAAAATTTTTTACTATAATTTTTAAAATTATTGTTACAGGGTAATCCCAAAGTTAAATTTTTATTTAAAAATCCTGTGGGCAGGTGTGTAAAACAAAAACAATGGGTCCCCCTTTTCCCTGGTCCCCTTGGGTTTCCCCCCCTGGCCCCCAATTTTGGACACCGCAAAGCCCCAAAAAAATTTCCCGGGAAAAGTGTTAAACCCATTTTTTTGTCTCTATTGTTTTTCCCGTCAATGTTTTCACAAAAAATATTTGTGGGGCCCCCCTTTTTTTTACTTTTCTTTTTGGCTCAAACTGGGGAAACCGCACCAAAAAAATCCGGAAAGTGGGCCCTAATGGGTTTCCCTATTTTCTCTGTCCCTGAGATTTTTTATCCCCAATTAAAATTTGGCCCCAAAATTCCCCCTTTTGGGGGCCCGGCTCCCAACTGGAAAACCCGCAGCCCAAATCCGGGGACTGTCACTCTTTTTTGTTGTCCCTATTGTTCTCTGTCCCCCCAAAGTATCACAAAAAAAAACCCTTTTTGGGCCCCGGTATTTTGGGGGCTCCTTTGGGTCCATTGTAGACACCGCAGCCCAAGGGCCCCGGTAAAAAGTTTTCCCTATTGTCCTATTGTTCTCCCGTCCAAAAAAATGTATCACAATGATATTGTGGGCCCCTGTTCCCTTGGGGGCCCCCTTTTGGGTCCCCCTCTGGAAAACCCCCAGCCAAAAATCCGGTTAACCCCTGTTTACTTCCCCCATTGTTGGGCCCTATTGGGTTTTCTGTCAAAAAGTATCACAATTTATACTTTTGGCCCTGGTTTTTTTTTCTCTTTGGGGGGGGTCCATGTAGAAAAACCCGCAAACCAAGTCCGGGACGTGTTACTCTATTTTTTTTCCTTTTAAATTTTTTCTCTGTCACATTAAACACAATGAATTTTGGCCCTTTTCCCAGGGTTCCCTTTTGGGTTCCCCTGGCTTCCCAAACTGACACCGGGCCCCCGCCAAGTCCGGTACGTGTTTTCCCCTATTTTTGTCCTAAATTTTTCTCTGTCACATTTTTCAAAAATGATAAAATTTTGGCTCCTGTTTTCCCAGGTCTCTGGCTCCCTCTTTGGGCATCGCAGCCAAGTCCGGTTTCGTGGGCACTTTTTTAAAAAAATTTTTGTCCTTTTTTTTCCCCCTTTAATGTTCACAATGATCTGAAAAAGGATAAAAATTTTTAAAAAAATTTTTTTGATTGCTTTTGGGAAAATTTGGAAAACAAAACAGAAAACACATTGAAAAGATTATAACGGGGTCAATAACAAAATGGAAAAAGCCCCAAAAGATGAAGAACCCGGGGGTTGAGAAACCCGTAAGCAAAAAAAGATTCTATTTTGTATTCCGGAAAAAATATAAAAAAACTCATGTAGTTGTGGCTTAGGGGCCAACAATTTGGGGGGGAAAAAACGTTTAAAAAAAAAACTGGTCGGTGGGGTTTGGGTTTGGCTTCAAACCAAAACACGAAAAAGCTCCCCCCCCTTTTTAAAACCCTTTCCTGGGAACCCAAAGACAAAAAAATTATCGGGGTGTTTTCGGGTTTAAAAAAAACTTAAATCTGAAATTGCTCTCCCCCCAGGGGGGCCCAACCCATCTCAAAGAAGTTTTTAAATTTTGTAGGGGCAAAAGTCCCTCCACGAGTGACCCCTTTTTCAGCATTTACACCGGTCGGTAAGCCTAATAAATGAGGAATGTAATGTCTGGCGGTTGTCATTAGTGAACAAAATTCCCTCTAACACCCTTTTGGGTTTTAATTTTTTTTTTTTAAAAATTTCCCCCAACAACTGTAGTGAGCGAGTTTTTGGGGCCCCCTTTTTTGTATTGCCCCAGGGGGCATATTTTTTTTAAAATTTTTTTATAAAACTTTAAAAAGCCATTAAACCCATTTCCCCTTTTTTCCCCTGTAATTTTGAAAATATTTTTACTCCCCAAAACATCAATAATTTAAAAAGCTTCTTTAAAAAACCCCCATTGTAAAAATAAGTAAATCACGTGCTTCCGGGTCCCCCAACCCCCAAAACCGGGGAAATTAAAATATTTTAAACGAACCAGCAGGGGTCAAATGTTGCGCGAAGTATTTTGTTAAATTGAATTGTTCTTACTAAGTGTTATTGGGTTAAAAAAAAAAAAAAGAACCTAGCAACCACTATGCTTACAAAAATTTTACCTTCCAGGAAATTCGAATTTTGGGGGGGACATCTTCCT
>NW_025776903.1:0-45247 GCF_021130785.1 Homalodisca vitripennis | reverse complement strand
ATTCAGAGTATTTTATAAACGGTGCCCACTATTTGTATATTCCCGAAAATGTCACATGCAATTATCATTGGGTCGTATTACTTGATTAAAAGGTGTTGTCAACATCAAACAATAGGTACAGTTTTATTCTTATTTGAATTTTATTCAAAGTCTATGCGGCTTCAAAATTTGCATGAAAAAATGCTAGGTTCTCAATACAAAATCAAAATATCCTATACAAGGAAACTCTTTTTAGGGTCCGCAGGCAAAAACCGAGGACCCTTATAAATTCACGCGGGGCAGTGGACTGTCCTGTCTGTCTGTCGGTAACACACCTCTACCTCCAACACTAAAAGTCGGATCGATTTGAATTAATAAGCTGCCAACACAATATGTCAAAATTTTCATCATAAAAGTGTTGAAATCTTGTGTGACAAAATATACTTTAAATAATGTTTCCTTACACACTGTAGAAGACTTTATTGTTTTGAAATTAGAGTAGGAGTAGAATAACTTTCAGTACATAGATATAAGAATTATTAGTATAATGTATAACATGCAAACTACTGTATTTTATTTTATGACTAGCTGTTTCCCGCGGCTTTGCTCCTAGTGTACCATATCATGATTCATGGAGGAGTGCCATTGATTAGACATTCGTCAGTGATCATTCCCTATTAATTAGACATTGTACCTCAAAATATAACACCACGTAATCGAACTTGCTGCCTACATATGCTTTGCCATGTTAGTTCTGGGAATATCAATAATACTAAATCAATTTAAAAGTCTACAAAGTTGACCTAATGTGTAAATAAATTAAATGAAACCCTGTTGAGTTGCTTAATGACTTTCGTGAACTTCCGGAACGAGTTTCCCCACTTTTTTTAACTAATATAATATTTTTGCACTAATAAGATTTATTAATATATAGGTACTTACCACAGTTTTTAACCCACTCACGGCATGAATTCTTCGGAAATTTGAACATTTTTCAAACCTTTCACTTTGTCATAGCTATTATCACAATTCCTATAACTACATACATGTCGCCCGGCCAGGTCGAACAACACGAGTACAAGTTATTCAAACCATATGTAAACTCACGGTTTAGCTACAAATTGCACGTATTCTCAGGTCACAAGAAAGCGAACAACTGACAAGAGGTGGCGAAAATGACGACTATATGAGTGGCTAGGCCTCGGTTCCAAGAACAGCCAACAACCCCCTCGTCCAGTCCCCATCCACCCTCACTCTTGTAGGTGAAAGTCGGCGACCTCGAGACAAGTCATTGTGTTAGGGGTGGCGGAGGTATGCCTTTGTGTAAATGAGTTGACTCACACCTCTTTACTGGGTACCGCCTGGTCTTTAAAGCTTGGCCTATATCGCCAAGAAGTGTGCGATATTTAACCAATATCTGGATAGTAACTGATTTGAACAACCAAATACCGTTAACCACGTTTATACCAAACAATGGAATGTAAATTGTGTGCTGTAGTAAGATAGTTGCATACCCGTAATTAATTACCATACACCCGACCATACTTTTTTTGTAATCGAGCAAAACTGTTTGGATTTGAGTTAAAATTTTAAATTTATGACTTTCCTACATCAGGTTATGATTCGATCAACCGAAAAATTAATATTTCGGATGCTAACTTTATTTGGCTAGTAAAAGAACATATAGTACAAATCAACTACTTAACAGTCAAATAATGAAAAAATAAACTTTACCAAAATTTTTCTAGAAGATTTCTTGAAAAATAATGTAACTGTGAAATTCAAAACGTCAAATAACAGAATTGTTTAACACTTGCGTATGTTCTCCAGTTACAACTTTCTGTTTTAATAAATGCTATGTTATACTACACGGAAGTCATAATACCATTTAATAAAAAATAGTAACATATTACTAAAACATACCTCTCTCTCACTAATACTAACACGCACTCTTATATTGATTTACATTATGAGGTTAAAATAATAACAAGTAATTAATAACGATAACACTTGTAGTGAATATTGTTTATACCATGTTTGTTATATATACAGTGTCAGATTCTTCTCGCATTGAATTAATAATAATAATACATTTTCTCGTTACTGATTTTTCTATCTCAGTATATATCAATGTCATATTTAATGTTTAGGTCAGTGTTCCAAAAGCTGTAACTAATCCAGGACTACTTAAGAAAAGCAATGCAGTCTTAACTTTGTACCTACGATGCTATAATTTCTAATTAATGGTTTAATTCACAGAAAATACAGTACCTACGATGCTATAATTTCTAATTAATGGTTTAATTCACAGAAAATACAGTACTATTGTTTGAGACCATTCATTATTTCTGTATAAATCTTAAGAGTTGCCAATTTAGAAATAACCAATACTGTAACGGGTCCGTCAGTTTTATCGAATGTTGTGCAATACTCTATGCGGCTTCTCTCATTACATTTATGCCAAGGAACTTTAATTTGAAAGGCTGTTACTGATATTTTCAGTTGCTTATCCGAAGGCACAGTGAGCTGAGCCGCGACAGATTGGGACACAGGGATACTAACCCGCTTCATCACTCCCCCCTCCCACCCACTCCACACCCCGCTGCGCCGCGCCGCCCGTGAGCCCGTCGGGGCACGGTATGGCAACGCCCGCTGGGGCACAAGCTCACGTCGCGCTCTAAAGCGGACAGTTCACAAAAACAGCCCAAAAGTTGTTAACACATGAAAGCATGGGCGCGAGCACTCTGTATATACCTTATTACTCTGTGGCAGTAGTGGCGTCCTTCCGAGCTCACGCTGCTTGCAAGTCGCTTGTTAGGCTGGTCGTCCACTGGAAGCGTATTCAAGCGTCTTCACGCTCGCGCGTACACGAGAGGCAAGGCGCATCTACAAGCTGAGCAGCGACGAGCGTAGGCCTCGTCCACTGGAAGCGAATATGCGCTGTCAGTGTACGTGAGTTGGCGTTTACAGGCAGACGTGTGTTTGTTATGTTATGTTAGTTATCTAGTTTTGTAACCTTATTAGTAATGGATGTAGAGGAGTTATTCTTGTTCGACAGTACTTACCTCTTGAGGCGTCGGATGGCAGCTAGTAAGAAAAGGTATTGTTGGATGAGTCCAATTTATCGAGTATAATCATTTACATAACGATTTGGAAAGAGAACCCGCAAAATTTTCTGACTATTATAGGATGAGAAGAGACACTTTTAATTACATTTTGAATAGTATAGAGGAGTGTTTCAAAGGAATCAAATTTTAGGGAGACGATTTCACCTAGTGAACGTCTAAGTGTGACTTTAAGGTGAGTGGAATATTTAAACTATTTTAACACATTATAATATTTTATTACTTAAGACTTCGTTACAGTTTAATTTGTATTAAATAAGTAATTACTTCCTTTTTGTGGTTTGTATATAAAACAAATCAATAATTAAAAAAAATAATTTGTGAATTGTAACTTGAGCTACATTGGTTGGCAACATTTGAACTTTGAGAAATTTACTTAAAATTTGTTACAAAATGTTGCAATGGAGAGTTTACTGGTGGAACATCCCACGACGATTCGGATGTAGCATCGGAACTGTATCCTGTGTACGCACTATTACTCCAAGATGAATGTCCAGGTGATTGATTCACAGTTGAAGGCAAGGGATCCTTGTAATTGATTGCGACAAAAACTGTTGCGTTCTTGTTCGTCGATCAAAACCTGCTGAAGTTTATTCCTTACTTGGAGTTGCCGGCTTGCTGGAATATTTTTCAAATAAGGTAGCAGGCTTATAAGAAACTGATGTTCACTGTCATTTTTCAATGAAGCAGATGTTTCAAACAATTTGAGCTTAGCTTTCTCAATTTCTAGGAAATGCGCATCACTGACATCTACTGACCTCTTCTTTTTATTTGAGCTGCTCTTTCCTGGAGATCCTCGGTCACTGTTATTTCTGTCGAAATCCAATCTTTTGAGTTTTCCCTTAGTCGGAGTTGTTAGGGGTGGTCCCATTTTTTGAAGTGCAGTTGGCGTTAGTTGTGGTTCGCTGAGATGAACTGCAGAGTTGCTGTTGGAGTTTTCAATCAATGAGTCGTCTTTTTCGCTCTCTAATTCTAGGTCTTCTTCAATAGCATCTATAGTTTCAGTTTCAGTATCTTTTACCGGAGGAGGAATGTTCCCCTTGAGCTGCCTAGGTTCCATAACGTCCACGCAAGAAAAGCATTTGATCAAAAAATGGCCACGAGGATTCAAATTCATCAGGTGCCTCTTGACCTGATTTCAGCAATTTTTTGTATTCTCTTCTGAATGAATCTCGAAGTCCCTTCCACCTCTTTTTCAATTCAGCCACTGAAAAAAAATTCTATTAACCATGGATTGAGATAAAATTAACGTCATTTAGCTTATAGAATAAGAATAATTTATTTTCACTTCTTTTGTACATAATTTTTTTTAACAAAAATAAATACTTGTACAGTAAAAAGATTCTTAGAAAAAAAAATTACAAAATGAAAACAATAAAAGAGAGCACTAGCTAGCACTAAGAATAATATAGCATCATGCCAGGAATGACTACAAAAAAATCTTAGTCACATTTACATTTAATGTAGGAACTAAACAACAACAAAAAATATTAATAAGTACCAGAGAAATTATTGCATATTACATACAAGTATTTATATTAAATCAAAAGTGAAAATTTAGGACCCTCTAAGGTAAAAAACCTGTTTAGAGGCTCCATTGCTAAAATATAAATAACAAAGATAAATATCAGCTCTCAGAGACATTAGACATATAATAAAAAGTAATCTTCTAGTGCTATAACAAAAGATTTCATGAGTCTAAAAAGTTTATAAATTAAAGATAGCTTATACAACTTATATACAGCAATATATAAAAGAATCTAATTAACAGTTAAATAAAAAAAAATTAACTTATTCAGATAACCTAAATACTACGTTTGTATATTTAAAAGAAAGTTTACATCTTCAAATTCCATAAGCCACTGTTTCAGACGTTTTAAGAAGGTATTCTTACCTTTTGATTGCTTTAAGAATGGGGGGATTTTATGATAAATTCTTGGAGCTATAAAGTTGAAAGTTTTTGTAAAAAAAGTGGTATTTGGTTTCAGTAACAATGCTTGATTTGGATTTCTTAATATGCATTTGTAATTATTGTATTGTTGTGTGTTTCCACTTCTGTTATAAAATAGCTTTAAAACCTTATATATAAACAAATTTTTTAGAGGCAAAATATTAAGAGAACTAAATATTGGACGTTTTGGTTCATATTTACTCTTATTCGAAATCAGGCGTATAAAGAACTTTTGTATCATGTTAATTGGGTAAATATTTGAATCATAGGTACCGCACCAAAAGACCAAACCATACTCTATTCTGCTTTGAACTAACGAATAATAAAGCATTTTAAAAGTATTTTTATCACATATTCCTTTTAGAAAAAAGAAATACCTAATTGTATTGCTAAGTTTATTTTTTAGTGATGAGGTATGTACTTTCCATTTTAACTCTTGATCCAGCAACATTCCAAGATATTTTATAGTGTTAACTCTCCCAACTTCCTTACATGCTTCATGACAAATTTTATTTTCACATAGACACTTAATACATTTATAAATTACTGGATTACTAAAATTAAACTCTTTTCTTAAACTAAATATCATATACTTTGTTTTGTCTACGTTTAATAACATGTGATTTTCTGAAAACCACCACTGAATTGCTTTAAGGTCAAAATTTATTTTATCTTCAACTGAATTTATATTTTTTTCTGTGTAACACAGGGCTGTATCATCAGCAAATGAAGTTAATTTCCCTTTAAATTTAGCATTGCAAAAATCATTAATGAATATTAGAAAAAGGATAGCACCTAGTACTGAGCCCTGTGGTACCCCTTGGTGAATAACCTTCATTTCACTTAAACAGTCCTCAATGTTCACACATTGTTTCCTATTTAGCAAATAACTTTCAAACCATTTGTAAATATTTCCTCTTTTTCCAATTTTCAAAAGCTTATTCAACAAAATTTTATGATCAACAGTGTCGAAGGCCTTTCTTATGTCTAAAAATAATCCTGCTGTATAATTTTCTGTATTTAAACCATTAAAAATTTCAGACAAAAAATTTAATAGGGCATCTTCTGTACTCAGTGAATCTCTGTAACCAAACTGGTTTTTACTAAAAAACTTTATTCTATCTAAATAAGCAACTAATTTTTTCTTCATTATTTTCTCAAAAACTTTAGAAAAAGTTAAAAGTAAACTAATAGGACGATAATTACTACATAAATTTGCCTGTCCTCCCTTATGAATCGGTATTACAACTGCTTCTTTAAGTTTTTCTGGAAAAAGCCCTGTTTCAAAACTAAGATTTATTAAATAAGACAAAACATTAACTAATTTCAGATAGATGTTTTTAATCATAAAGGAACTTATCCCGTCATTTCCTGGAGATATACCATTTCTTAAAGATTTTATAACATTTATTACATCTTGTTCACTTACATAATCTAAAACATGGAGTTTAGTTGAAACTCGTTATTAAATATATTTTTAAAACATAAATTTTGAAAATTGTTGGGTTTCTCTCTGTTTAAATTTAGATTTTCTGTAATATTTAAAAAATAATTATTAAATTCACTTGCAATAGCTTATTCCAATAGGTTATTCCAACCATTGCCAATCTTTGCACTATCCGACGTAGGATTCCCTGACATAGTTGTTTTACTTGCTGTGCTATAATGGTTTTGTTTCATTACAGGTACTTTGCAACAGGATCATCTTTCAAAACATTGGGGTACACCTATAGGATGTCTGATGTAACAGTTGGGAGGATTGTTAAGGAAACAAGCAAGGCAATCTTGGACAAATTGCAAGCTACCCACATGGCTTTTCCCTCAACAGACCAAGAGATTGAATAAATCAAACAAAGATTTTGGGAAAGATGAAGATTCCCAAACTGTGTAGGCTGTGTTGACGGTAAACATGTACGTATACGAAACCCACGACATTCTGGCAGCATGTTTAGAAATTATAAACAATATTTCTCGATTGTATTGCAAGGTGTTGCCGGGCCTGACTATAAGTTTATTGCTGTCGATGTTGGCGGTTATGGCAAAGAAAGTGACGGAGGAATTTTTTCTCATTCGTATCTTTCAGAAAATCTTGAAAAAGGAGCGTTAGGCTCACAATCATTCGCTCCATTGCCAGGAACGAACATAAAGGTTCCCCATGTTATTCTTGGCGATGAAGCGTACCCACTCAAAACTTATCTCATGCGACCGTTTCCAGGAGACAATTTGGATCCGGCTAAAAGGCTGTTCAACAGGCGGCTCTCTAAAGCTCGCCAGGTTATTGAATGCACATTCGGTATAATTAGCAACAAATGGAGACTGCTGCTGAAAGGCATTGAAGTGGAGCCAGACTTTGTTGACACCATAGTTCAATGCATATGCTTGTTGCATAACATTGTCATCGACAAAGAAGGCGAACAACAAGTGTTTCCACATGGCCAAGAAGATAGTAATGATGACAACACTACTAGCAGACCTGTTAGATTTACTTCTTTGGGTGAAAATAGGGGCTCTACCGCAGCCTATACAGTAAGGGACAAGTTCGTGGCTTTTTTTCTGAATTGGAAACTGTATAAAGTGGTGACAAAGTTTAATGCACATTGTGAATTAGGAGTATTTTACATACTGTTACTTGTACTATAAAATAAAGTTGTAAATAATAAAAAAATTTGATTATTTATTTTACCAAATGAATTTGCTTGAAGTAAATGTTGTTAAGCAGTACACAATCACAATTTGTTCATGGTATTACATCTTAATAATGCATTTATAATACAGTAAAATATTTTATACAAAATCATTTATGACACGTTTTGGATCGATAATATTTTTTATATTGCAATTAATTGAATTTCTTTTAAAATACAAAGCAAACTTTAAAATTTTATTATACTTCGCACTGTGGCGGTTAGGTTAGGTTATCATTCTATAATATTACTAATACTGTCTTTGTTACATTATTGATATAATGTACTTATAATAATGTAGGCTAGGTTTACCAAACTCTAGCTAACTTTATTTAACCTAACATAGGCAAATCTAAGGTTATTATAATTGATGCAGCATGCAGTATATTTATATATTACTAAATACTAGAGTCGACAAACGTACCTTCTTCTCCCACTTCTTGAGCTACTTTTGCCCAAAGCTTTGTTTGGATATCCCTTGAATGATACCGCTTGTCCTTCATATCCCACAACGGTGTAAAAAATCTTACTGTGTTAATAAACTTGTCGGTATTGTCTTCCATTTTTATAATAAAACCACTATTAAACACAAAATATAACAATCTATTAATAAAAACAAAATCAAACACACAGTGGACGATTGGCTTCTCTCTGGACTCTGGGCGTACTAGCGTGTACGAGCGACAGATCCCATCCAGACGGGATGTGTAGCGCGAGCGTGAGTACGCCTGTAGCTGCGCAGGAGTTGGCGCCTGCAGTGGACGCGGCTTTGCCTGACTCATGGTTGTGGGATCTGTCGCGCGAAGCCGCTTGTTTACGCTTGTATCGCGCGAGCGTGAAGACGCTTGAATACGCTTCCAGTGGACGACCAGCCTTAGTCGCGTGCACGCTGCGGCTCCGCTCGAGTGTGCACTACCTAAAGGGGCGTTCACACATGGCGACTAACTAGCCGCTACTAAGTCGCCGCTACTTTAGTCGCCGCTATTTACTCGCCGGCAAATTTTCGATCTCTGTTCACACATCGCGATTTGTAGTAGTTAGTACAGTTCGATGATTCGTTGTGAGTAGGGTTTGCTGTGGAAAATGTCTGTAGGAAGGCGAGAGACTTTGAGACGTGTATTGAGTATCTGTGTTAAGGAACTTTGTGATGAATTAGTGAATAAATTAAGAAATAAAAGAAAACGTCAGTGGGTCCGGGAGTGGATACGGCGAAGGGATAGGCTAGGTGCATCTGCGACACTATTGAAAGAATTGGCAAGTGAAGATCCCCAATCTTATTACAACATTATGAGATTAACAGTTCCAAAGTTTGAGGAGTTGTTAAAAATGGTATCACCATTAATAAAGAAGGCGGATACACGATGGAGGGAAGCAATTTCTTGCCGTACCAAACTGGAGATAGCTTTGAGGTATATGGCGAGTGGAGACAGCCTGAAATCACTGCAATACCTTTTTAGAGTACCATACAATACAATTTCCGTCTTGTTACCTGAAGTGCTGAGTGCCATATGTGAAGTTCTTCAGCCATTTATGAAGGTAAGATTACTTATTTTCTTCAATAGCAATAATCTTCAATACTATGTTAAATTAAAGTAATGCAGGCTTGGGAATTCAATATTCAAAGCACAATGAATGCATTTCCCATACTTTTACGTATGGGGAATGCGTCCATCATACTGGACATTCTCTGCATATAAGTATACTATTTATTCAATTGCAAATAACATTTATAAACTAAATCAATCCCCTATAAGGAGGCCAAAACATTGAAAAAAGTAATAACAAAACATACTAATCGTGACATATTCTTTATTAATGAAACACAGTATTACATTCACGGTTTTGGCATTTCGCCAATCTGTAAAAGTGCTTTCTGCACGAGGTCTAGTCCGGATGTGTTCGAGTTGTCATACGGCTGAATCTGTAACGGACTATAAACATCACAACTACTTGAAGATTCAGCAGGCGAGGGCGTGAACTTATTTGTAAAGTCGATTTGATTCAGTCTTTCTCTAGTAATTAAGTTTTGTATTTCCTGTTGCAACAGAACAAAACTCCTCAGAGGTAATTCTCTTAACTGAGATCCAACGTGCTTAGCGAATCTGTCATACTGGTCATCTGTAACAGTTTCAGTTTCCTGCAGCGATGCCATCATGGCTATGTTTTCCAGCCTATCTAAGGAGGATTCAAAGCGGGTCGGGTACTTTGAGTTACTGCCTGTGGGATACTTTATCATATTGCCTGGCTTGAAAGGTTTTTTACGAAGACTGGGTGGTGGCATGCTACTTGCAATCCTTTTTACAGGTAGAACAGGCGCAGGTGCTGCGGTTGATGTTGCGGTTGCAGTCTGCTCCATTAACAAACCATCTACGTTTTCCGGTTCATCCCCTGCAATGTCGTCTTCGGCTACACTCTGAGTGTCCCAATCCTGTGGAAAAACACATCAATATACAACTAATGCCATTCAAAGCTCGGGCTCCTGAAACCATTGTTAGTTAAATGAAGCCAAAGTCTGCATAAAGCTAGCTATACATATGTATATATATATATATATATATATATATATATATATGGGTTTTCACAAAATTAATAATAAACTGGCAATTTTGATACAGTAACATCTAGAAATAAAATGTAGTATTTTACAGGCTTTTTTATTTGTAGGTACCAAACACCGAAGAGGAGTGGAATGCTATTATGAAAACTTTTGAAGACATTTGGAATTTCCCAAACTGTTGTGGTGCTGTTGATGGGAAGCATGTGCTGATAAGAAGACCACCAAACTCAACCTCAGAATTTTACAACTACAAAGGGACCTACAGTATAGTACTGTTAGCCTTAGTAGATGCTGACTATTGCTTCAGATACATAGACGTAGGTAGTGATGGTCGAGCGAGTGACAGCACCATATTCCAGACTTCTACTTTAAACTGTGCACTAGAGCAAAATTTGTTAAATTGGCCAGAGGGAGGGGTTTTAGTAGGAGACGATATCTTCCCTTTGGGAAGTAACTTGCTGAAACCATACGCTCATAGAAAGGTAACACTCCAAGAGAGGATTTTCAACTACCGCTTATCAAGAGCTAGGCGAGTTGTAGAAAACGCATTCGGGATTTTATCGTCAAGGTTTCGTGTATTCAACACTCCGATCGCACTCAAGGTAGATACAGCTGAGCTTCTAACTAAAGCTTGTTGCTCAATCCACAACTGGCTTAGAATGACAGCTAGTCGGGCGTATTTACCACCAGGATCAGTGGACGAGGAGGACATCATTACGGGCCAACTCACCGGTGGCTCGTGGCGGGATGTACCTACTACATTGAGCCCGATGGAAAAGCAATATACATCCAATAACTATGCACAGGATGGAGAAGATGTCCGCTATGCATATTCTTATGCTTTCATGTCCCATATGGCTGTACCGTGGCAGAAGAAAGCTGTTGGCCTAAGTAAATAAAAATGGACATTGATGGAATGGTAATATAGTACCATGAAATGTGACTGTAAATATCATATGTTTTCTCTTATTTTACAATTATGTAAATATATTATACCAACAATGTTGCGTTCATTATTTTAATCAACTACTGTAATAAGTATAAGTACAGATTATAATGTTTATTTATATTAATTTCGTAATTACCAAACAGGACGTAATGTACTAAAACTGAAAGATAAAATACCTTAATTACATGTGAAACAGAAAGTTAATCATGTATAATTTGTTTTTAAATTGTTGGTATAATTAATTTAAAAATAATTCAAACATGCTTAATTTTCAGTTTCCTATTTCGTTTCAATATTTTTATCTCTTAATTGTTGTGCATTACAAGTTTGGTAGTTCTGATTTCCAGAAAAATAAAAAGGCAGGGCATAAACAAGAATATGATGTTTTTATGTACTTACATACCGTATTTGATTTAATACAAAACTGTTTTTTTTAAACGAGCCTTTTTAACCCATCTTCAGGATAAAAAAGGCTTGCTGACTTGAAGTTTGACCTGTCTATGATTAATTAATCATGTACAGTAATTAACTTACCATACTTGAAGATGATTGCCTCCCGGATAACACGCTATTCCAGAAAGCGTCTGCTGCACCAAACCAAACCAACTTAGGTTTATACACCTCACTTGCCCCGGCACCACTCTTCTTCGACTTCTTTACTTTGTTCAGTTCATTACGATATGCATCACGTAAGTTCTTAATTTTTTTCTTCAGCACATCTTCAGTCACTATTATTCCATTAAGTCTGAGTTCATCAAGCAATTTGGCAAACGCCTGTTGCTTCGAGTCGCGTTTTAGATATTCAGGTGACCTAATGTCCCACAAACACTCATGCTTTCTGTAAATTTCAAGGAAAGTAACAATTTGGTCACTACTCCACTTCACACTATCGGCCATCTTTAGTATAGAATCCGTATAAACTGACAAAACGTTATAAAAGGAGCAAAACACAACCACGAGTCGTCAGATCGCAAGCTACCGGCTTCTAGTCGGCGATAACACTATTCACACAGGGCGACAGGCTTGCTACCACTCGCGGCGAGTGTACCACGTGACACTTCAAGGTCAGCTACTGGCGACTACTCGCCCCAAAAGTTAAACATGTCCAACTTTCCTCGCGAGTGAATTTTTACTCGCCGGCGAGTGCTAGTCGCCGCTACTTACTGTTCACACATAGCGATTAGTAGCCGCTACTCTAGTCGCAGCGAGTAAAGTCGCCATGTGTGAACGCCCCTTAAAGGGGGTAAAAACATAGTGGAGCGGCGAGTGAAGAGTCAAGCAGTGAGTCAAGCTGCGAGTCAAGCTGAGCGTAGTTTAATACAGATGCAAGAGGCATTCCCATGCGTATAGTGAAGCTGCGAGCTACGATAGTAGGGAAGCGTTTCAGTCAGTAAAATCTTCTCTGACAGTGAAGATGAATATTTGTTTGAAAACAGTGCGCTGAAATTGTTAAGTGTTCATGGTGTTAGGAGTAGTGCTGTTCATCCATTGAATAAAGAACGTCATAAGTTAGGTGAATATCACCACTTATTTCCCCAGTTAAAGGAGTATCCTGATCGGTTCTTCCAATACACCAGGATGGAATACAGCACCTTCGAGTACATTTTAAATCTTTTACAACCTCAAATGGTAATAAAGTATACCAACTTCGTCAAGCAGCCCATTGAACCCGGGGAGAAGCTAGTTATGACATTGAGGTAAGAACCTGAAAATAATATTGCAATGTTACTAAATTTATATTATACATCCAAATCCATACCATTACTTTGAGTATATTGTATAGTACTCTGATAGTATACTTACTCTGATAAGTAGATATTGAACAATATAGGATGGATAAGGTAAAATAAATATTTGTACATGGGTTAAAGGTAACAGTATTTATTATAAAACTACCTGTACATTTTTAATATGAATGATACACAGTGAAATAACTACTTGGACGTTGGCAAAAAACATGATTTCCATTGATCTAAGTCCAGGATGTCATTGTCCTGGTCTGAATGGGGTGTTGATATTATTACGTTGTCTCCTGTGTCTTGTGCAGAGTCTCCTGAAGGCAAAAATGACTGATGAGTGGAACTACGTGTAGACGGTCTAGATGGGTCGTATGAAGCGTGTTGGTATGCATATTTTATAACTAAATTTTGAATATCATTGCAAAAAAATAGTTTGTTAACTCCTTCAATTTTTTTAATATGGGGCAGAAGGCTTTCAAAAACAACATGTCATCGTCAGATTTTTTCATGGGCTGTTCTTGATCGCTTTTGTTCAAGAATTGCCATTTTCTTTTCTTCTATCTGCACTAATCTTTTTAAATGGTCATTTTTTACAATTCTCTTATTAAACGTGTTTGGATGTACAAGATCTTCCTTCACAGTGTTATCAATTTTACTTGATGGACATTCAGGAGATTTTCCACTTACATTACCATCAGTATTAAGCCTTTTGCCATTTTCATTAATATCTATGTCATCTTGGGTAGAAAACCTTTCTGCATACATCTCATCCGTGTTTTCGACATGCAGTTGATGTTTGCTTACAGATAGATCATCGCAAATTGTAGCTACAGACTGGTCCTCATTAGTCTTTTGTTTCTTCATAAGATTTCCAGAAGTAGGACTGGTTTTGAATTGAGTTCTCAGAAAATCTAACATCAAGAAATAGGGCCAATTAGATTTATGAACTGAATCAGCGCTGGATCCCGACCTCTCCTCCTGCATTTTCCTCACCTCCTTTCTGTAGTAGTCCCTCAGTGACTTCCATTTGCTTTGAGCTTCTTTCACTGCAAAAAACAGAGTATATTAAACACAATTGAGGCGTTAGCTGCAAGAAGGGCACATAGCTGAAAAGCTAGGTTTTCAGAAACAAGGTTCAAAGTTTTGTAATAGGTTCAAAATGCTTTAAGAATTATGCTGATTTTTGTAAATGGTTGAAATCAATTAGTTTTATTATATTTGAATAAGACTTAGAGTTAAGTAATGAGTTAATAAGTTTAGGAATTTAGTAATTTAACAATTTAGAAACAGTGTTATGTGCCCTTCTTGCACCTAACGTTATTTATGCTGTGAGAAGTGTGAAGTAAATGATGTATTGACTCATTATTAAGCAAACCAAGACATTTATGAACACAAAAACAGGTTTATAACATGATATCAAAGGCTTGACAGTAAATATTGAAGAAACAACAAGTTTTTTTTTAAAGTTTTTTTCTCTTGCAATAGGACTATTGTTTGATAGTACTAAAACTCTTCGTCACTGATCTCTTCGTTTGTCGGAGGGGTTTCTTCAACAGTCAAGTTTTCGAAAAGAATTTCTATATATGCCACACCATCGTCATCAATGAACTTATACAAATCTCTTACGTCTCTAATTTTTGCCGCATTCATCATTGGTGGAGAAGGTGGTTTTAGTGTTTGTTGTGTCAGTATTTCACTGTTGGTAGAAGTTTTCCATATTTTAAATGGAATAAAGTTGGCACAATAGGTTGTGGATGCCAAAAGAGTGCCATTTTCCATGTATTTCATTTGAACATAGGATTGAATTTTGAATTTCCTGCCTTTACACACTGGTGGCAAACAAGCAAGGGTGTTGAGAGCTGAGTTCCAGTCTTTTATCAGTGTTTTGTCATGTGTAACAATAAAAGGATTGCTTGAACGAGCTAGAACCATAGACTCTAAGTACGGTTTCACTGTTGTTATCACTTCTTTCTTCTTCAACAGTGTTTTGAAGAGTACAAAATTCCTGTCGCACTGCGAAAAGGAATGGCCGCGAACAGGAAACATGTGTGTAATGTCAACGTTGTACACTTTTGCGAACCAGCATCCAAATGAAACTATTGTTTTGTTCTTATTTTGGCCCCCGGCACCATCTGAGAGAAACACTATCTTCTTTACTCTAGGAAACTCGACAAGTTTCTTCTTTAAGCAGTCATACAAGAACGATGCTACGGAATTGGCATCTTTTTTGCCTTCTGTTTCCATAAAGGTGTACATGTAGGATGTGTTGTCATTGTGAATATGAACATTAAAAGTGTAAAGCCAAAGAAGCCTTTTATAAAATTGACTTGTAGCATTGAGCTTAGGGAGAGGCAAATTTTGTGCGTAATCGAACTCTATAACCAATGTAGTAGGGTCCGTTTTACAATTTTCCAATATTTCTGTCTTAGTTTTAGAATAGGCCTTAATTTTTTTCTTGTGCACCAAAAAGTTCAACTTGCATTCATCTTCAGGATTTACATTTAACTTCATTTGGCATTCCGTACAGTAGTCGCAAACGTCTGTCTTTGGATGACGGAAGCTAAAGTTACATTGTTGTTTAAAAAATTTGAAATATGTTTTGTACTTCATTATTAGGTTTTTACCGGTTTTTTCTTTGTAGAACTGTGAAAACATATCATGTAACGCCTTTACATTCAGACATGGATCATCAAAATAGTTCAGGTTAGATTTCTCCTGACAGTAGTGGCTCTTTTTGTGTGGGATAGAGTTTATATGGATAGAAGTAGATCCCATACTGAGGATTCAAATTTATAGGGTCTATTACAATGGGTCCCTATCTGATCAGAAAATGATCCATTGTGATTTACGATTTTGTCCTGGACTATTCTAATCCTTTTCATTGACACATTAAAGAGTTTCATCAACAGTTTTTGGCACACTACAAGTTCATGTCCATTATCTACCCTTAGAGAGTAACACCAACTACGAAGTCGCTCTTTCTTTGGTTGCGTAGCCACAGTTTTCAAACTTTGGGTTTTCATACAGCTAGACAGAAAAGTATCTTGAACTTCTTTGTTAGAACTATCCCAATATTTTGTAAACATCTCAATCTGTTGTTCTTGGGTAACCTTTTCGCAGCATTTCTTTAAGCAGCAAGTTGTTACTCTCGTAAACTCTTTTCCACTTATTAGCTTTTTAGAGGTTGAAACATAGCTCTTACCTGAATTTCTAGCAGTTTTATTTAGATTCCGTTTCCATTCAGTTATTTTAATTGCTTTCTTACCACCCAACTGCACAGCTTTTAGGTTAGTTAAAATCTCTCCACTATCACTCATATCGAATACCGTTTCTGAGAGTTCACTGTCCGTTATATTATCACACTCTTATAAAAACTGAAAACGTCAACTCTAAAGTAACTAACAAAAAAAAAAAAAAAAACTAAGAGAAGATCTACTATTATTATTGTAAAACTATTAGTAATAAAATGTGGTTTTAAGTATTGTAAACAAACAGCAAAACAAAGATGTAGATGTAAACACAACTCACGGTCAGCTGACACTGAAAATCACCCGACATGCTAACACAAAAGCAGGCGTACCAACCTCATGGAATAAGATATCAACACAAAATTTTCAGGACACATGTACAAAGACATGGTGGATCGTTTTCTGCGTTCTCCGCAAAAGGGGCACATAGCGGTATGTGCCCTTCTTGCAGCTACCGCCTCAATTCATCCATCCATTCATTCGTTCAAGAGTCTGTAAATCATTGAATGCTTTCAATAATTTCAGTCTAAAATTATAATATTAATTAGTATTGTTATTACTTTTTTCAGATACTTGGCGACAGGAGCTTCATTCAAGAGTTTATCATTCTCATTTCGTGTTGGTGCGTCCACAGTTAGCAAGATAGTAAAAGAAACCGTTGTGCAAATATGGAATGTATTGCATCCTATTCATATGCCACATCCCACAAAACAATGTTTCGTCCAGACAAGCAAAGACTATTATCAATTATGGAGTTTTCCAAACAGTTTAGGATGCATTGATGGAAAGCATGTCAGAATTTTGTGCCCACCGAATTCAGGAACAATGTTTTATAATTACAAAAAGTTTTACTCAATTGTTTTATTAGGAGTTTGTGATGCAAATTATAGATTTCTTGTAGTTGATGTCGGGGGATTCGGCAAACAGAGTGATGGAGCCACTTTTACTTCATCTGCCTTTTACCAAATGTTAAAAAATAATGAGCTTGATATTCCGGATGATGCTTGTTTAACCTGGAACTAATGTCAAAACGCCTATGGTTTTTCTCGCAGATGAAGCTTTCCCCTTATCTATGCGTGTTCTAACACCTTACAATATGGACAATCTTAATGATGAAAAAGCAGTCTTTAATAAAAGGCACACAAGAGCTCGAAAAAGTATTGAATGCACGTTTGGAATCTTGTATTAAAAAAGGAGACTATTATCTAAGAATATTGAAACAGATCATAAAACTGCAGATATGATAATTAAGAGTGTATGTGTTCTTCAAAATACTATTATAGATCGAGAAGGCTTTGAGAGGCATTTGACAGAGGTCAAAACAGTTCAACCCAAGAATATTCAGGTTCCAAGAAGGCAGCGGCAGAGAGGTCGTCAGTCAAGTGATGCTCTTCTTATGCGGGACACATACACACAATACTTTAACGAAAATATGATTCATTTTCCGAAAGAATGAACAAAGTAGCCTATTATTGTAATTATAACTTATAATGAATATACTGTACTGTACTTCAAGCTTATTGCAGTAAAAATTGGTTATATGTCTACTTAAATGTATAATGTTTAAAATACAATTAATAGATACACAAACGTACCTGAACAATTATTTTCTGCTCCAACCTCCTTCCAAAGCTTGTCCAACGTATATCTATTATGGTGGTCACTCAGTTGTTGGTTCCATATAGCTTCACGATTCCGGATCGAAATAACAAAGGCCTCCACGTTCATTTTGGTAGGTTATGTTACAATAATCACTTGCGCAGGAAGCCCCGTGTCAACTGGAGCTGCGCTGCAAAGAAATGATATGATTTCACGAGCGGCGAGTCAAGATTCATGTCGATGCATGAAGCGCTTCTTGGCGCCTCACTATGTTCGGGTCAACCTAAACATATTGCGTATTTAATGACGCGCAGCTTGACTCACTGCTTGACTCTTCACTCGCTGCTCCACTATGTTTTTACCCTAAAGGGTCAAGTACACGGGGCGAGTTTACAAGCTACAAGCCGGCTTTTTTACAAGCAGCTCGTAAACTAGCCCAGTGTACTCACTGCACTCGCTTAAAAGCTGCTTTTAAAAAAGCTCTTGAAAAAGTTGACTCTGCCGGCGACTTTACACGCCACTCGCCGGCTTTTGAGCGATTTAGATTGTAAACTAGCCAAGTGTACTCACAGTAGCTTGTGGATTGTCCAGAAGCAACGAGTAGAACGGTCTTGAAAATGTCGGAGGAATTAGTTCTATTGGGAGTTTTAGTTATATCAAAAGTGATTTAAAAAAGAGTTAATTAGGCGACAAAACGCGAAACGGAAGAAGAGGAAAGTGTGGGTGAAACCGTGGGTAGGAAGACGTACTGAATATGGTGCATCACATACATTACTGAAAGAGCTGAAGAACGAAGACAATGCAGCCTATAGAAATATGTTAAGAATTACAGGTGAACAGTTTGATGAGCTACTGGAAATGGTTCGCGGAAAGTTGTCAAAGCAGGACACGACAATGAGAATGGCGATTCCAGTAACCACAAAATTAGAAATAACATTACGATATTTAGCGACTGGTGATTCGTTTAACTCTTTGGAGTACCTGTTTCGAGTTCCAGAAACAACAATATCCAGGTTCTTACTACATGTACTTACGGAGATTTGTTGCGTGCTTCGTCCATTTATTAATGTAAGTGTAAATATTTTATCTTATTTTTATTTTTAAAACTTGCATGAATGAAGAACATTTTGCCCTCGTATTAAGTAACGTTGGTTTGAAATATGGAAAAGGATGGTAAATATACACTTCTCAATCTCAAATCTTGTATTTAAAAATTTATCTTGAACAAAATGAAATGCTTTTGATACATAATATATTAATTAAATGTTTACAAACGTATTTATCATTGCTCTTTTCAATATGTCCTCTTCCTCGTTTGAAGAACAAACGGACGCTATTGATTGAGGAGATTGCAATGAAGGAAATTTGTCATATTGATGTTGAACTGATCCATCGTCCAATGTGTTTAACTTACAACGAGTGATACAATTTTGTATCTCCTGCTGTAGCAGGATGGCTGCCCGATTAGGTAGCTGACGCATTTCTGATGCGACATACCTGCCAAACAGGTCATATGGCTTGTCCTCAGTAGATTTGTTTGCTATATATTTGTTGGATAGCTTGAGCTATTTCTTTGTCTGGTATACTATCTGATTTTTTTTTAACCTTTTTTTCGGCTGCTCAGGTGGCTTCATAATTTCAGATGATTGAGCAGTGATTTTTCCCCCGATGTCAGGCTCATCTTGGTCAATAGAGTTACCTTCCTCATCTTTTTCTGCAATATCAGTTTGGCTTGCATTCTAAAAAAGGACAAAAACTGCTAATAATTTTATGTAATTTTTATGCATTATTTATAGTTCAGTCAATGACAGTAAAAATACTGTATTACAGTAGAACTTCGATAATTCGGACCTCTATAATTCTTAGTTCCCCAAAATTCGTAGTAAAACCTCGGTCCCTTGAAATAACCGTTATAATTCGTAGAAAAACAATGCATTTCGGTCCCCTCCTTATTTCGTAGTAATTTCGCTGCCCAGATGGGCTCAGTTCGTCGTAACTTCTATAATACGTAGTAATGTAGGCCAGAACATGCTATAATTCGTACTTGAGCCTCATTTTCGTTCATGTTGTTTAGGATTGTAAGCATCATACTAGGACTTAGGACTGAAAGCATCATGTGTATCGTTATTCAGTACCATAGTTGAGTTCCAAGAACCGAGTACGAGTGTCTCTAGCCGAGAAAAAAACAAAAGATAATTCCACCTCCTATTCGAAGTAAATCCTCGGCCCCTTTAACTACGAATTATCGAAGTTCTACTGTACCTCCTAATGTTTTAGAGTAGCATTGATTTTCATGAAAATTTGTAATTAGCTTCTGAATCAAAATTCCCCAATGTAAAAACAAACCTTAATATAATACAAATATATAATTAGCTATTACAAAGAAGGAAATTAAAAACCGTCACTGACTGGACTAATACCGTAGCGAAAAAGTTGTTATAAACTATATTTCATTTTCAGGTACCCACAACTGTTGAAGAGTGGAAAAAAATTGAAAAGGTTTTCCTCCAACGTTGGAATTTCCCTAGATGCTGTGGAGCGATTGATGGTAAACATGTTCTTATTAAAAGACCTCCAGGTTCAGGTTCAGTATACTACAACTATAAGAAAACCTACAGCATCATACTATTCGCTATGGTGGATGCTGATTATTGCTTCACTTACGTTGATGTAGGAGGAAATGGAAGAGCCAATGACAGTGCAGTGTTCAGAAATATTTCTCTGAACATTGCAATGGAAAACAAAACAATTGGGTTTCCTGAGGACCATGTTATTATCGGAGATGATGCTTTCCCTCTTAGACCCGATCTTATGAAGCCTTTCAGTAAACATGGATTAAGTGATGAAGAGAAAATTTTCAATTATCGCACATCCCGTGCCAGGAGAGTTTTAGAAAATGCTTTTGGCATACTTGCCTGGCGTTTTCGAGTGTTCTCAAAAGCAATTGAGCTGAAACCCGACACCATCGATAGAGTTATTTTGGCTGCTTGCAGTTTGCATAACTGGTTGCGAAAGACTTCCCCAGGCCACTATATGCCACAAAAAGCACTGGACAGAGAAGATTTAAACACAGGAGAAGTAACACCTGGTCAGTGGAGGTTACATGCCAACACCTTACGACCAGTGACCTCACTGGGCAGCAACAATCCAAACAGAACAGCAATACAGATCAGACAACAGTTCATGAAATATTTCACTGAAGAAAATCCTCTACCCTGGCAATGGGAGAAACTTGGACTAAAAAGGCCTTAAAGAATGTATTTAAAATATTTTTTGTAATCAAATTTAAAACATGTAAATACATTTACTTACCAAATTTGATTGACTGATTCTTGTTGCCAAAACCTCACTCAGGAAACATGCATCGTTGAACCAGGTTAGTTTTGGCACATAAACGTCATCTGCCCCACATCCACTCTTTTTACTTTTCTCAATTTTATTTAACTCCGTTCTGTAGACATCTTTAATGGACTTAATTTTTGCCGTAAGTTGCTTTTTATCCATTTGCCCCAACAACTGATTTTCTTCCAGTTCAGACATTAGTTGTTTAAACACCATATCCCTCAACGATTTGTTGCAGTAATTTTTATCTTTAATGTTAAAATTTTTATCCACAATTTTTTATCCACAATGCCGGAAACTGTTGATACAGTTGTAAAAACAACGAACTGTTATTCGCATTCCACTTCATTTTGTCAACAGGAAACCACTACGAAACAACAAACAGCAGGTATATTTCTACACGCCAGCTACTTGGCTACTGAGCGAGTGGAATGTATATGTGTACTCGACAACTAGCGCACTCGCCAACTCGCCGGCTTGTAGCTTGTAAACACGCCCCGTGTACTTCAGCCTTGACTAACAACTCACTACTGCTAAACCGCCGGCGGTCATACGCAGCTTGCCCGCGGCGTGCACGCTACTTGCAAATACGCAAGTGTGCATCGAGCCTTACCCACCCCGGCTCGCACTTCTCCTCAAACTCCTCACCCGTTCATGCGCGAACCGTTTCATGTCTGAGTAATCTATCTGTACGCCTAAAGCGGGCTACACACGGTCAGTTCGGTGTGTCACTTCGGTGTGTTCACTTCTAACTGAACGCAACAATCGCCTCCACACGCTCACATCTGTGTGTCAGTTCGACCTGCCATCCACGAGTCGCCGTGAACGCCATTAGAGTTGAGCCTGTGTTTTTATTTTACGTTTTTATGATACATGTTTATTTTGACCGTGTGTAGACCACTCTGTGTTTGATCATGTATTCACATGATGAATTATTGTTTATGTGTAGTGCAGTAGAATTTGTTATAGTTAAAAGAAGAAAGCGCAGAATCAAGCCCAATATATGGCTTTAAAAACAAGCTAAATACTCATTACTCACATATTAAAATTTTGGATTAGCTGCGATTCCATTCAAAAGACCGGCACAATTGCATCAGGATGGACGAGGATACATATTTGGACTTATTATCTCGTGTTTCTCCTCTGATTAAAAAACAAGATACGAACATGCGAACAGCAATAACGCCCCATGAACGCCTTACAGCAACCCTCCGCTATTTAGCAACGGGAAGGTCATTGGAAGACTTGAAATTTTCAACCTTAATTTCGCCACAAGCACTGGGCAAAATTATAGAAGAGACCTGCAAAGCCCTGTTAAAAGTGTTAAAGAAGGAATTCTGCAAGGTAAGTTTTCAAAGGTTTTGATTTAAAAAATGTTTTATTACATATATTACTCATGTAACAAATAATGTCTACAAGGTAAATTTTATCAGTAACATGTAGATAGCCTACACTTACGAATGAAAATTATAAACTTCGTAGAAATTGAAAAAAAAAAACGCCTTAAGGTTAAACATCACTCCTTTTAATTCCTGGCAAAAGTTTTAAATGTTCAAAAATTTACAATATACGAGTGTGGCTCATATTAAAACGTCACACATTATAAATGGGAAAGGCAAAAAATAAAATAATGTTCAGTTTTGTGGTGTGTTTGGAACATAATTAGAATAATACTGACATAAGTTATGTGCGCCAGATGTACCTGGGAACTGGGTTGGTAAACTCTGAGATTGTGATGTCTGCTGTTGATAGTTGGGTTGTGTAGGTGGGAAAAAAGCATTGGACATGTTAAATGTCGATATTTGTTGTAAAGCGCCAACCTCCGCATCGAAAAGTGCATCATTAATTTCCTTTTCTGCGTATATGCGCTGTTGGGGTAAAGATCGAAGTTTCGCAGCAACATTTTTTCCAAACATATCGAACCGGTCTTCACGTTTAATATCAGCAAGCTTATCACCAACAGTGGCCAATATTTTATCTTCTGCCTTTTTTGGCGCTTGAATTGACCTGGACCTGTACTTCTAGAAATGCTGGAAGAGCAGGAAGACGGACGTGTAGATAGTGTCCCCGGGCTATCGTTTTGGCTGTTTAATAACTGGGATCACACATGCTGCGTCGAAGCAGTGATAGCTGAATTACCGGCGTCATCAATATCAGAATCCTAAAAAGAGAAAATAAATTCAATACTAGCAATCCTGGTGCGGAAATTCCGCAATATGCCCCAACTTGTTGTATGACCATGTAAGTTAGAAATGGTGCGTTTTATTTGAATATTTGCGTGAATTATATACTTTCCATACATACCTCACAAATAAAAAAATGTTTTTTTTCCAAAGTGTAGAAAATAACGCACTGATTCCGAAACTGATAAATTTTGGTGACGGAAATCTATGGAAAACCCCGGAACATTGGAAAAACGTTAATTTGAGTACCAACATGAGCAACTTCAGAAAAAAATCTGTTTTTCAGATTTTCCGGGGTTTCCCGACGTAAAGAAATTATCATATTCGGAATCAGGGCGTTATTTCCTACAGTTTGAAAATTTTAACTTCTTAGGTCGTATAGAAACTATAAAGTTACCAAATTTGCCTTCTTTGTAAGTAATTAATGCCATGTTTTTAATTTACAGTTCCCCAGTACCGAGGAAGAGTGGAAGGAGATTGGAAGAGGGTTCTATGAACAATGGAACTTCCCTAATTGCGTGGGAGCCATAGATGACAAGTTCCTATAGTTCCTCCACCTGGAAGTGGATCATTCTTTTTTAACTACAAGAAGTTCCACAGCCAAGTCTTACTGGGTGTCGCTGACTACGACTACAAATTGATCTATTTTAGTTTTGGTGTACTCGGACGGGTCTCTGATGGAGGTGTTGTATCGTATTGTGATTTGTATGAAAAAATGGTGAAGAAAACTCTAGGTCTACCACAACCAAGTTTGGCTGAAGGCACATTGTTGCCATATGTGTTCATTGGTGACGAAGCATTTGAACTGAGAGAAAACTTGATGAAGCCATTCAATGCGAGTGTGTTGAACTATGAGCGACGAATTTGTAACTACAGGTTCTCGCGAGCACGACGAATTATCGAAAATGTTTTTTGTATTTTAGTTGCTTGGTTTGGAGTTTTACAAAAACCTATCACCTTCCGTCTCGATCATATCAGACTTTGTGCTTGCCTGCTGTGCTCTGCACAACTTTTTGCGAGCAACGTCACCGAACAAGTACACCCCTTCTTACTGCTTGGACGAAGAGAGTGAAGGAGTCCTGATTCCTGGACTACGCGTGTAGACCGCTTAACCTTTTCCACACTATCCGAGAAAAGACGCCGGCTATTTATTTTCATTCGTAATAATAACAAAATAACAGCCCTCTATATATAAAGCTAAAAATTTACCGGTATATTTTGAGAAAATTTGCCGGCCCCCAAAATTTGCCGCCCTGTGCAGATGCACATACTGCACATGCGGAAATCCGGCCCTGTTTCCAACGATGTCATGTAAGTTGTCACTTGAAATATCAAGGCCTAGGTTAACCCTAGAAAGCTAAGGTTCGTAAAAAACACGTTACAGCTAAACATTCGTCAGGGAGACTACCATTTGTAAAAACATTTTTATTTTACATAAAAAGGGCTTTAATGAGAAAAAAGTATAAAAGCTTACTTACATCAAATATAATAGTTTTTTTCAAGTGCAGTCCACACACCACTTTCCTTGGTGTTCGCCACACATTGCCTTTGAGCAGCGCCGGCAGAAATGGGAGGTCATTCGTCGGTTTTTTGAAGGACAAAATGCACAAATTTTTCTTCCCTGGACAAGTTGAGGATCTATTTGGGCAGCAGGAATATCAACTTCCAGGATGCTGGCGATAGATTCGCGTAGATGCTTTGGCAAAGTTGTGATGCGATTTCGATGTTGAAGCCAAGGCTTGACAAGTTCACAGTGCAATTCTTTTGCAAAATCACGTCTCGAAACTGGCTTTGAGCTCTGAGCAACCATGGTATGTGCGTAAATTGTGTAGCAATTGACTAACATTATGTTAATCGTGCCATAAAAAACGCACAATGGCCATCTTCTAGTTTTTCGGCTGCACGACATGTGCCAGCTTTCCGGGATGACCGTTGATGGCTGGTTGACATCATTAACGGTTGATGTCTTGCGTTGGCACATCTGGTCAAGACTGTCAACGGTGCCTTTGGTTGCATTGTAAACATTCGATAATCTCTGGCTTCTTGCTCCTTGGGTTGATGGATGGTTGTTCATGAGTAGTTGAGAGCAACAACACGACTCTCTTACTCTTTGCTTTGTACGACACCATTGTTTTGTGTCCGTCAAAACAAAACATTGAAGACCCAACCGGTCGATCTCCAGTTTCTTTCATCTCTGGAGATATTTCAGGTTTGTTCCGACGTAGAGTTACAACTAAAGTCATATTAATTGGTGGATTTAGAAATTGTGTTGATAATGAGATCAAAGTGAACCAGTTGTCCATGGTGAGGTTCCTATTTGAACCGTAGACGCATTGTGTCAGCTCCTTTACGAAGAACTCGGCTTGTGGTGTATTTCTGGGAGTGGTTCCTTTACCCAAATATGGCATCGCATTTATCATGTATTTATAACCTGTATCACAAACCATCACAATCTTGATTCCATAATTTGCTGGTTTGTTAGGGATATACATACGAAATTTACAACGACCTCTGAATGCCAACAGCTGTTCATCAATTGTTAAGTATGATCCTGGTTTGTAATTGTCTCTACAAGACGCCACAAACATCTCCCAGACTTCCTTTATTGGAGCGAAGCGATCTTGCCTGGTGGTGGCCCATGAGCTACAGTTGGTGGTGAAGCAGGACGAACTACGGCTGCTTGAGGTACAGGCACTAGTGGTGAAGCAGGACGAGCAACAGCTGCTCGAGGTCTAGGCACTGGTGGTGAAGCAGGACGAGGTAAAGCTTCCTGAGGTCTAGACATTGGTGGTGAAGCAGGACGAGCTAAAGCTGCCTGAGGTCTAGCCACTTGTGATGAAGCAGGACGAGCTAAAGGTGCATTTCCTACCTGAGGAATGTCTGTCGGTGGAGGATGACCATGGAAATTCCTTTTTACTTTTAGATACGGACGTATACGCTTGACCTGAGTTTCTCAATTGTTTGACTACATTTTTTTTCTATTGCGTTGGTGCTTGTTTCTTTCTTTTTACTCTCTTTTCCTTTTCTGTATTATTTGTCTCTCCATTTTCTTGAATAATATTTTGATTTCCTTCTGTTTCATTTTTGTGTTGGTTTTCAGGTTTCACAGGGTTTGTGTTTAAGGTTTCCTAACAATACGTTATTAGGTCTTACATTTTCTTCATCACTGAACTCTGAAGAGCTTTCTGATTCTGATCCAGATTTCACTTGAGGTTTAAAAGTAGGGCCAGCATCACTATCATCAGAAAAAAGATTATTTTCAGCAATGTCAAAGCCATTCAGATTGGCCATAAACGTTGTATGAATTCATCTGCTGTATTTTCAGGTAACACTTCTTGAGCAAATAATTCATCAGGAAATGCTTCTTTGGGAGAGTCTTCTTGAGTAAATTCAACAGTTTTCAATTCCGTGAACGTTGGTTGGTCCTCATGGTATCTGAAAAATAAAAAAAATTGTTGAAGTTGCTCATGTTGGTACTCAAATTAACGTTTTTCCAATGTTCCGGGGTTTTCCATAGATTTCCGTCACCAAAATTTATCAGTTTCGGAATCAGTGCGTTATTTTCTACACTTTGGAAAAAAACATTTTTTATTTGTGAGGTATGTATGGAAAGTATATAATTCACGCAAATATTCAAATAAAACGCACCATTTCTAACTTACATGGTCATACAACAAGTTGGGGCATATTACGGAATATACGGTAGGGGAGACCGGGGCACTATTGGACGTAATTTCATGTTTCACTTTATGCATTTTTCTAATTATGAAAACTGTTAGTTAAAAAATTTTAGTTTTTTGCCTTGTGTTTAGTTGGTCTTCTAGAACCCCACAACAAATTTTCTAGATAATTTGAGCACCCTTTTATGTGGATTATTTTTTTTTTATAAACCTCTACATTTTGTCCAAATTTGCCCCGTCGGGGCAGTTTTTGGACAAAATGATTTTTTATTGGGGCACAATTGGACAGTGCTAAAAATTGGTTTAATTGGACATAAAAATAACTCATTTATAGGTTTCAAACATCATCTATATTTAAGTAAACATATATACAAACTTTATAACTGAAAAAAACAGAAGACACACGTAAAAAACTATTTGAAATTAAAAGTAGTCAAATTTTCCTTGAAAACAAAGCAGTCCCACCAATTATATCTGGTTGTCGCAGCTTGAACTCGATGTCTTTGGTTTCGACAAAGCTGACTTCAACATTTTCTGGGAAGTAAAACTTGTAAGAGTTTTGGTTCTTTTTGAGAAATTTCACACTGAAACCATCAGTCACATGCTCCTCTATTTGGCCAATAAAGTGGTAGATGGCCTTCTTAGAAGCAAACTTTGTCAGTATGAAGTCATTTGTGGCATAGTTTTTTATCAGGAAGGTAATCAAACAGTTCTTCTTCATCCTCAGAAAAGTCTTCAGGACTAAGGCCTCCATCGTCTAGTTTTATTTGTATCTCATCTTCGTTGCTAGATGAGTCATCTTGATACAGCTTTCTACAGGCCCCCTCAGTTTTTTTCTTCTTACTTTCCTTTTTTACTGCCCTCTCTTGTTTTCTTTTTTCCACCAACATTTTCTTATGTTCTTTTTCTTTTAACTCTGCTACAAGAGCATCTTTCTCTGGAGTATCAGTCAGAATTCGCGAACGACCTTTTTTTCGGCCTCGCCTTTCCTTTCCCTCAGGAACGTATTTGGGGTAAGGCATGACATCCTCTGGAGTAAGCGTCAATGTAGTAGGTCTTTTAACATTTACTGGTTGTGGCGTTGATGGGCCAGGTACATTCGGGTCAATAGTTGGCTTGTTTGATGATTGTGAGCCTTGTGGGTCGTCAGAGCTTTGGCTATTTTCCATCAACGGAAAGTCACATGACGTACCAGGCACTGGATTATGGTTGTTGGTTTCTTCTACTTGCGATGACATAACACGGTCAGTCACACTGGCACCCTTGAAATCATTGTCAGTGAACACACTGCGGCTGAGTGGATAGATTCCAGCTTTACGAAATCCACTTTTGATGTTAGATGCAGTGAAAGATTCAACAAATGGTTTAGCAGTAAGCTGAGCAATTTCTCGAATTGTAATCGTATGACCAGGATGTTGAGATAGCCAGAGATTGAATTCAGAACGTAAGCGCCTTTTAAACGGACTAAAAACTGCTACATCCAGCGGCTGACTTTTGTGCGTTGTGTGTGGATGGCTAGTGATCATATGTATGCCATGATCTCTGCTGTACATCACCACATCCAAGCCAATGTGGGACTCATGATTATCCAGGGTTAAAACCACGGGGTTTTCTTTAGAACATTTTGTGGCCTTTTGGATATGTTTAAGCGTCTCTAAAAAGAGAGCTGATGTCATCCAACCAGAATCAGAATAAAGAGCTTTGCTTCCTTCAGGTGCCCCAATCATGTAGGCAAAGTTTGGGCGTTTTCTGGGGAAAATGTAAATTGGTGGCAAGTAAGTCCCATCGGCGCATATGACGGCACAGAAAGTTATTTGCTCCCCCCTCTCTCCTGATACGACTTGGCCCACCTGTTTTGTTCCCCTTGCTGCAATCACTTTTGGCGCCTCCAGCACAGTACTTATTCCACTCTCGTCTAAATTTAAAATTCTTGACGGAGGAACTTCTACTTTTGCGAACAAAGCTTCTAGGTTGTCAAAATACGTTCCCACGTTGTGTTTATTAAAGCTAGTGTTCCTGGACAGACTAGTCTTTTCTGCTTGGCGAAGTGAAAGTCCTTGATGTCTCTTCATAAAATGGTTTAGCCATTCTTCTCCTGATAAGCCTGTAGTACGCCATTTAGCAGGTATGCGTTGATCGAGATTCAAAGCCAAGTCATATTTGAAGGCTGATTCCCTGGCCATCATGTAAGTTAGGCCATAGTTCATTCTGGACCTTTCAATGCAATAGTCTGCAATTTTTTGTTCTTGTTCAGGTGTAAATACTTGTCTTTGAGAGTATTTAGTGTTATAAACAGGGGCCATATCTTCTATAGTAACCTCTTTTACTGGCTGGTGCTCATCTTCAACCTCTTGAAATAAAGTTACATTTTCATTGCCCACAGGCTCATTGACATGATCCTCATTGTTAAGCTCATCAACTCCATTACCATTGTTAGGCTCATTAGCTATAAGACTATTCTCATTGTTGACTTCCTTTTGCTTTACTTTGTTGAGTCTGAAATGTAGGGTCGACTTTTTAAGCCCATGGGCTTCGGCAGCTTCTCTAATGGATCGGTAGTTACCATTTCTATAGTCATTTAATGCCGCTACTATAGATTCTTCAGAAATATTAGCCCTGTCTGTTTTCTTTATATACTTCCTAACCATCTTTAACCTGGAAAAACAAAAAAACAGTATGTAGCAATGACAAAACATAAAATAATGTTTTGTCCAATTGTGCCCCATACTTTTGTCCAAAACTGCCCCGAGGTAGGTTAAGATATAAAAATTGAAGATTACAGAAAGGAAGTGACATAACCTCAAAATGAATGAATTCATTGCATAGTCAGTTAAACTAACAATTTCAAAATAATAGACACAATTGTTTCAGGATAATACTTACTGTGAAAGAGATAAGTTTGTGAATATGCAAAATCACTTCATTTTGGGTAAAAAACATAAAATATGAACTCAATTTCTAAGAAGATGTGCCACAATAACCAAACTTTCCACAGTGAAATGTGACCGTCTCAGGCATACCAAAATGGGAAATTGAAGGGAGACAAAAATTTCCCTCTAGCTATAAAAGGCATTGTCCAATAGTGCCCCAGTCCAATAGTGCCCCGGTCTCCCCTAAATATATATTTGGTTGTGAAAATTGTTATTTCAGAACTAAAAGAGTGCATAAAATAACGTTTAGTGAGTGAAAAACAATAACAAAACTACGTGAAATGAATTTTAGCCAAGTCATTTTGCCATAGCCTACACAGATTCGATAATTCATCAAACATATTTTAGTAAATATAAAATTTATTTATTCTAAAATATATTTATTTGCACTACTGCAATATCTAACAACTCACTAAACACAACACTAAAACACAAATAAAACTTACTAATAAACACGACTCGTCACATAAACAAATCAGACGGCATCGACAACATGGCGGTCACAATGAATTGCATCATCTTCTTTTATGTTCCAAACTACGAACTTGGTACGTTGCAAATACATACAATACAAAGAGGAATAAAACTATAGTATTCCTTAGGCTTTTTTTCCCGAATCCAATGGTGCATGAATCGAATCGATACGTTGCCGAAATATACTGTAATGAGTGATTATGCAAGGGAATGTTTGTTCGTCAAAATTTTGACGAACAAACATTCCAGAATGGAAGTTATTCATCAAAATTTTGATGAACAACACTTAAAGGGTTAACATTGTCACAACTTAAACTGCTGTGCACAATACGCCAATTTTATTTATCGAGAAAAATGGCACAATTAAAAATAAAACGTTCAAGGAAGACCAGGTTTTGAAGAAAAACGGCACTAATTCAAAACTATGTCCGAACTAGAACAAAATCACCCTGTAACTTTTAGTCAAAAGTGTACCATTTTGAAATAATACTAGTAGATTTGAAGAAAATGAACTTACCTTTTCAGGAAAACTGGCATATCTCAAAATGTGACGGTTTAGTGCAAACTTTGAATAGTTGTTTCACTCAGTACTTCACAACAAAACTGACACAATTCTAAATATGACTGTTTTGAACATAAAACACTACACAACACATGACGCAAGTACAAATGTGACAGTTTTCATAATAAAATCTGACATCATTCCACCATATAGCTCTGTTGTACACTAAATAATTTGACTAGTCTTCCTCATGGACAAACAAGAAAAACAGCTGGTAGAAAAGTGACACATCTCCCATCTAGGTGGATATTTGTGGAACTACAGTTGTGACATTTTTCCACAGCAAAGATACAGTATTTAGGAGTACTTAAGCGGAAATAAAACTAATTTGAAAAAATTTTGAGTTGTGACACTTTTCTTCTGCATGAGCGAGTGGTTCCTTCTTCTTCAGACATAAAGTCATCAGATAAACTTTCATTCAAACATTGTAGAATACGTTGTTCCTGATCCGTATCCATTTTGAGAGTTCACCAATAACTATATTACATAAATATTTACAAATTTATCACATACAAAAACACATAGAAACACTATACTTTCGTATATATGACGAGCACGTAAAACACTAAACTATCGTCGGCAAGACGATTATAAAAAACAACGTACAAGCTAACGTTTCGTCTCCACGACTACGCATTCGATATATTGCACAAACTATACGAGCGAGATAGCTGCCAAACTACTCACGGACCCGGCGGAGGGTTGACTGACCTTACGTGGAGGGGGGGGGGCGCATTCAAACAACTTAGCGCGGCACACTCGAAAAACTGTATCGTGTCGTCACAGTGACGACGCCTTAGCTTTCTAGAATATTTTGTTGTATTCCTTCACCTTCATCATCAATAATCTAAAATGAGCTCATTTTTTAATATGAATAAAAAATTGTTTGATTTAGCATTTTTTAAATAAATAATAATGTTTTATGATTATTAAATTGTTTTTTTTTAACCAGATAAATCAAAAATGTTATTTTCAAAATAAGACATATCTCTTATATAAGTTGCAAAACAAGATACACCAATTAGTTCAAACTAAGACACATCAAAAATTAAAATGCTTTTAAAGCAGATAATGAAACAAATAAAATTTTGAAACTTTGGGAAAATAATTGACTAAATCAGTAAAAACTATAAAAAAATTATAAAAGTATATAATTATTAAAACAAAGAATTAATTTAGTTTTTTGTGTTTCCTGAAAAATTTGGTTCAAGTGATGTGTCTTGTTTTGATACTAGAACGACTGATATAGTCGGCATCGGGGGCTCTGGAGTCAGCTGTAGAGAGTCTGTTCGCGGTGACGGTGACGGTGGTTGGCGGCGCCGGTAGTGACGGTGGCGGCGGCGGCGGCGGTAGTGAGGGTGGTGGCGGCGGCAGTAGTGACGGCGGCAGCGGCGCCATCGGCGGGGGGACGGCAGTACAGGAGTCAGGAGCAATCTCAACCTTCTTGGCCGCAGCAGTCAAGGCGCCCAACCCGTCAAGAGCCTCCACGATGAGTCTGGCCAGCTGCCTAGTTCACATCTAGGACAGCGATGTGGTGCCTAGCAGCCAGTTCTTCTATATAAGCATTCATGAGGGTATTTATATTCACGGGTAAACTTCGTGGATAATCGAGAGTTTACTGTAACTATTTAACAGTTTAGCTAGTTCAATACGTCGGTAATTATATGCACATACTTCACACATGATTAATCACATAAATGTCAACAAATAAAACAATATCGCACATGCACGAGAATAGTGGCACAACTAAAAAATAGTCATTTTTCAGAAGAAGCAAAATAAACTTTAAACTTACCTTTTGCACTATCTAGACTAAACCTATGTTGTATTATTTATGCCTAATGATTTTTTTATACTTAAAGTAACTAATGTCATTGTTAATAAAATTTGGTTTTGAAGTAATCAAATTAATAACTTTAATAAAACAATATTTTTTAATAAATAATTTTGAGTTGTGCCAGTTTTCTTTTTACCATAAAATAGCATTTATGAAAATGGTGAAGCTTTATAACACTTAGGAATAGTGAATAAGTAACACCCAATTTAAACAATAAAAAATATTGTATTACTAGATGTACAAGACAGTATAACATCAATTATTTGTCACTAGTTAAATGAATACCATAGGTGTATAAGTTTAAAGATTTTTTAAAAAGTCCTGATAAAACCTTGGAACCAGGTTAGAAATCTATCAAACTCATTAAGTCGGATTTCTTTCTTTTACTTATAGGGATTTTATTTTGGTATGCTTTTTCCATTTGTATGTCTGTCATCGGTTTATGCTTCCTCTTCTTTTTTGTTTGGTGTTCTCTGAACTCCTTATCTTGATGTGAATTCTTAAATAAAATCTTGCTTGGATTAATTTTCTCAATTCTAATAACAATTGCTTTACTCAACTTGAATTTGTCAGATGCTTCATCATCAAGTTCATTATTGCTGAGGGTATTACCTTCTTTATTTAAGTTTCCATCACTATTATTCCCTTTTTTTTACATTTTGACTTTTCTTGAGGCGTTATGTACCCACAGTTTCAAAAATAACTTTTTCATGTCAAAAAAGTCACATTATGACACATCTAATGTACATGGAAAGGAGTTTCCTGTCTTTTTGGCTGCTCTAATAACTGAAACTTATTGAGAAGCGTAGGTATTAATTAAATCTTCATTTTCACTGTCATCATTAAACCATGAAAGAAAAAATAAAATATAGGACCAATTGGACTAAATATTTATTGTTAAAAAGACTTACATTGATTTCGCTGCACCTGAAAAGAACACTCTTTACATAACATACATGAAAAGTTTTTCGGAAAGTCATTGGTCCAAGCAATACCGTTTCAGTACTCTTTATCTTGAACTGTAGCATCTCACCGCTTGTTTTCTTATAACAATTATAAAAAATACAAAATACAGGCCTGATGCCGTCATGGACAATTAAAGTATAGGAATCAAAATTCTACCAATCTTTTCAATAAAAAAGATGATATTTAAAAATAAAAAAGGTTCTGAATTAATATTTTAGTTATTTAATTATATTCTTGTTAAAGATTTTAATACCAAGAATCATGAATACTTTATTCCTTTAAGCATACAACATGCCAATTATTGGTATAGGAGGCCTATAAGTTCTGATCAAGATTAACATTTTACTTGCCTCCAAAAGGTGGACGATACTTATCACTGTCGTTACTGTCATCACTAAATAAGGGCTCTTCGTAATTTCCAGAATTCTTGAATTCCTTTAAAAAATCAGCAGCTTTGGTGTTTGCTGCACGAGGCTCCCTCACTTCTCGACTTGTTGCCATCTCTACTAATTTTGAAGTCCGGGAACTTTTAAAAGCCTTGCTTGTACTTGGTTGCAGCTTCCATTTTTTTAAAGCAGTAGGAACCTACAACACATTTACGTATCGATTAACCAACTTAAATCTCGATAGTTGTAATACTACAAACTGTAAAAATAAAACAAAACAAAAAAAATAGTGTGTTAGTATAGGTCTACCTTAGATTAAGTTCAAAGTAGGCTACAGTAATAGGTTAGTTTATTATGGGTAGGAACAGTTAGGATAAGGTTATACTAATTTATGTCCTCTTGTTAGCTTAAGTAATAATAAGCCTTATACAGTACGTTATTAAATTTTAGATGAAAAATCAACTATTTATTAGAAAACAGGGGGAGCTCTCATTTTTCAAGTTTTTCCTCCCAACCTCCCTAAAACATGACCATACACCTGACGTAGCCTAACATGACTCTAAACTTAACCCAGCCTATAAAAACCAAACCTCATAACATAACCTGACCTCAACGTACCAAAAATTCAGGTTGAGTTTAGGCTGGGTTTAATATTAGGTTAGGTTAGGTTAGGTTTAGTTAGTGTGGTTGTGGGCTCCTATAAACATTATTAAGGCTGAAATATATTTAAAACCTAAATTAAACAAGAACTAGCAAACTCTAAACCTAGGCCTAACAATTAACATGGTCGAGTTAGGCTAACAACTAATAATGCTAGGAATGTAGTTGACTCATTTATAGCTTATTAAAATGCTAATTATAACTTTTGAGTCCACTTACCAGAAGATTGGGGTGTACATAAATAGTACTCTTTTAATAAATCGCTGTGAAATAATCACTTGCTGTTACTGAAAAAAGATAAATGAGCCTTAACATCAACGACAACGAATGTCAACAAAACAAAACTATAAACTCACTCACTGGTGTGTTGTTCAGCTGATTCCACAGAAGACAAAGTAAGTGTAACAGCTGTTAAATAAGGGAGAGCTGGGGTAGTTAGTTATTCTAATATCTTATACAGTATGATGATTTTGATGGAAGAGTTAATACAGAAAGGGATTATTTTCTTTTCTTTAGATGCAATCAAATAATTCGTTAATTAAATCACTTCAGCACTAGAAATATTCACTTAGGTAAAGCAGCGAATGCACCACTTTCGCCTGTTTAGCCTTTTGCAATATAAATAATATACTTTGGTAAAAAGGCGAATGTGGCATATCCGTTTGTTTACCTGTGAGTAGTTCATATACGACTGTTTAGCGTTGTAAATAGTGAGGCAAGGGCAGATTCGTTAAAATAAACATTGTGATTACTGTTGTTATTATTGGGTCTGCACATTCGTTTGTTTTACTGGAGTGTAGATCTCTCTCAGGACTTTCTGTTTAGCACGTTAGCCCAGATTCGAAAATTTTGCACATTCGCTAATTTACCAATGTGGTCACGATAATATACTTCTACAGGTCGTCGTGGATATACATTGCCGGAACACCACTGATTATGCAAAGGTCTGATTTTGGCAGTTTATTATGTCGAGATGAAGATATATAATAGCCGTAGAGCTTTCAATCCCTCATTTGCCTAACCTAACTACTGAAAGTAATATAAGACCAAGGCCTTGTTTTAATGAATTGTCTGCTTCTGATGAAGAGATACATGACAATCTAATCAGGAGAAGGCGCAGACCTATCACAGGACATCAGCCTAGGAGAGTTTTTAGCTACACCAAATAATCGTAGGGAAAACTACAGCAGAGAGGTGATCCAAGAAAAGAGTTGGGACGAAGTAGTTGAAAACGAAGATCCTGGATTTTCATATACACGTTTGAACATGCGGAACTACCAGGCCCAAAGCATTGCGCCCCCCTCAAAACTCGAAACCAATAATGTATTTAAAACTTTTCCTTACCACCAATTTGATAACTACATTTTCTACGGAGACAAAACAGATATGCTACCAGTTATCTGGAAAACTCATTCAGGCTTTTTATCACCACAAAGCAGATTTAAGGAATGGGTTTAGCATAAAAATTCCTGAAATGAAGGCTTTTTTGGCCATTATTTTCAATTTTCAATTTGGGGCTCCTTAGAAAAACCAACAATAAAAAGTTATTGGAGCACTAATAGACATCTCAGTCAACCTCCTGGTTTCGGAAACTAATGAGCCGAAATAGATTTGAAATAATATAGATTTTTTTCCATATCCTTGATGTGTCTAATTTACCAGAACGTGGTGAACCCGGGTACAGGCCTTGTGGTCGGTTTCAACCAATTTATAGCATCATGCCAATAGGCTTTTCCGACATTTTTATATCCCCAACCAAGCACTATCTATTGATGAGTCACTAGTGGGCACGAAAAAAGCGTATTGGGCTAACACAATAAATGCCACAAAAACATCACAAAGTGGGGGGATAAAAATTATGGGGTATTACGCGATGCTATAACTCACTATTGTGTGTGGCATTTTCATGGTAAAAGAGTGCCAAGAATATTGAGAGGTACAGAACAGGAACGGGAACATGGCTTCAGTTCAAAAAGTTGTCATATTAACTAAAGAAACTTTACTAGCACTATAAATTGCTTTTTGAAAATAATGTAAAATCAAAATTATTTAGGAATAAGGTCAGCAATAAATTAAGACAAGTATGATTTTAAATGGTGTTTTAATTACAGGTTGATAGACCTACGTATCATAATGTTAAATGAAAAATGTTTAAAATAAATCTTAAATAATAACAACTGGTGAAGTAATATACTTAGAATAGTAAAATAAACCAAGCTTCTGTAGTAGTCATGATGGACACTTGGAATGTACTTCAACAAAGCAAGGTCATCTCGCAGTTTTTCCTTGTTTATTAGGTCATTGGTCTGGTTGTAAAAGTTAACCGGGAATTAATGGCAATTAGAAAGACTGGTCATCATAGAACATTCTTCTCTTTTTTGAGAGAGAGGCAACACGATCGCTTTTCGATTTTCTATAGGTACACTCTCTTCATTCAACCACGTCATCGCAAAATAAGTATTTGTACACTTGTTTGTTTTTTGTTTATTAGGTTGGTGTGTAATTGTTGGCCAAGTCTTTTCGTAGTAGAATTGTATTGGCGACTCATCGTTTTCCAGCGACCGCGAAAGCAGAAATGGAAACGTAGTAGACCTGAACAAATCGCCTATTAACGCCAATACCATTACTTGGTGCAGTTCTGAAAGGTTCTCAATCCTCTCCGCAGCAATCAGTCGTCACTCATCATCTCTGGTCCGAGAAACGCGGACCGGGCACGCGATGCCCCCAAGGGGGGGGGGGGGGGTGGGGTGGGGGGGGGGGGGGGGGGGGGGGGGGCCCCCTCCCTCAGTCTGCGCGGCGAGTATAGATTTTTATATTTAGAGCCACAGGTGCTTGCTATCCTGTCTCAAGCACCTAGACCGTTGGAGTTTAATAACAGGTATTTATGAAGATTTGGATAACATTCCGAAAACGTCTCACGAAGTTGTCTCATAAATATTTAGTAAGTCAATACCATATGGGCTAATATGAATGATGGTAAAGTCAGGTATAAACATTTTACAAATGATTCTATTTGCAAGATGTGTATATACAAAATAAAATAGATTAATTAATTAGAGAAAACGCACTAATTTAGCTTTGGCGAATGAACATAGAGTAAGCTTAATGAGGTCGCTCTGCTGACTTTTTTGTATTATGTATTGGTCAGGGCGAGCTTTCGTCTTGCGAGGCAGAGTTTAAATAGGTTTGAGTATTACATACCAACGATGCAAATTTTACGCGTCAGTCATTATTTTATAAATTTATTTGCGAGGTGATGTGAACAAGTTTGTCATGAGTAGTCGTAATACAGAGAGTAATACAAGCAGTTAGAATACATACATGATTTCGAATGGCGGGCAGGCAAACTCGACTGTACGCCTTCGCTTGGGCCAGTGCGCGCTAGCCATACGCTGCATTAAATAGAGTCTTAAGTGATGGTTTAGAATGCATTTTAACGCTTAGTTTTAATTCAGCTCAAAAATTCTATTAAACATTAGTAAACTTACTATATGGGGAATCATATCTAAATTTGATTAAAATAAATCAAAACTTGAATCATTTTGTGAGTCGGGGGGTTTCAAACTAGTCAAGAAGTAGCACTAATACAAATGAATTATTATAAATTGTATTTAACAGCAATATCCTAATAGAGATATGAAAAGAACGCGGGCTATCTTACAAGTAGGCGGGGAATAAACTATAAATGTCTAATCTTAAATAGCTAAGCTTTACTTTTTATGTTACAACTGTTTAACAATGTTACTGCTTTTCACTTTGGTGTTATCAGCTGATATCAGTATCGAATGAGATTGATTTCTTATAACATTTCTCATATCATGGTTACAGAAATATTGTTTGTTTATACTAGTATCCTGTTATCGCGTATGTTAGTTTATATTCCTTACTTACAATGAAAATATAAAATGTAGCACTAGCATTCCAGCGAATGCTTATATTTTAGTTTGATCATATCTTAAAAAAAGACATGCCATACTTCCAATAATACAGAAAGATTCCTTGTAATCTCACCAACGTATATATATAGAGTCATTTCCGCCGCTTTGTCGTTATATTGAAGAAATTTGGGTTCGCTGATTACCTCCCACCACCATTTTTCGCATTAAGAGTAGTGCTACCTCTGGTAGCAAAAATCAGGTTAGGACCATAGTCGATAAATAACTTATTTGGTTAGCATAAGATCAGCCCTGAAAATGGGCCGACGATAACAACAAATCACAACACTGTTTTCAAGGAGTTTCTACACGGCTCTTCGTTTAGAAAAGAATTCATATCTAGCAACACACAGTAATTATGTCAAGAAAGTGTTAAAAGCTAGCCAAAAGGATATTAGCATTACGTTTCTCGGATATAAATCTGTGATCGGTTGTATACGTAAGTCGATATAAAAAGCCCCGGAATAAGATGATATAAAATGCATTCAGTTTGCTCTATGGTTGGTCGTCTGTTACAAAGAAGTGTAATCAAGAGGAAAAAGGACATCGAATTGGTCAAGGAGAACGATAAACTATTTCATATGTAATTTCTTAGTAAGGGAAGCTATCATAGCATAGTCTTGTTGGACGTTAGTGGCAATTCAATAATTTGATTTGATTATGTTTCTGGTTTACTTTGTAAGATTCTAGTCGTGTGTTATAAAACTTATATTGCGAGGATAAGTGCGCGTAAAAGCTGTTATTAACAAAAGAAGAAACTTGAGCCACTAAATAGAAATGATCTGTTGATTATCATTGGTAAAGAAATAAGGGAGGTGGACTTTATACCAGCCCTTCTAAATGGTGTATACGTTTTGGTGTATGGGGGGGCAAGGAAATTGTGAAAAAATTGATTAAAGTTCTGTAATTGTTTTATAGACAGCTATGGTTTTAAATTGCAGAAGAAAAATTGATTAGATTAAATATCGTAGTGACATTAAAAGATACTTTCATAACATCTGCATTGGTGGTGGATGGGAACATTTTTTCACACTCGTCGCAGACAGCGCCTGACAATGCAATTTGGTATATACCACGAATTCAAGATATCCAGACACTTAACCAATTATACATAATTGACTTCATTTAAGTTGGCGGCATATAGTTGTCTCAAATATATTTTGATTTTTTTAAAGACTCCATGGCAATTTCAACGCATTTTTCGAAAATGTGTAATAACGAAAACACTATCATAAAACAGAGAGTTTCATGTAAGTCAGTCTTTAACGAGAAGGGCTCTGGTTAAACATTCCTATGGCAGCAGTAGACTTCATATTTTCCTCTCATGTTTCTTGTTTCTTAAGTTAATTTTTTATAGTCAAATTAATAAAAGATGATCCATATCAAGTAATAACCATATATGGACTATATCTTATAATACTCTATCAGGATATAAAGGAGGATATACTATGTTGATATAGTACTATAGTTATAAAATACTATATATTATAAATAAGGCTTAGATATGAGATTATGGCGGTCCTATGAACATCAATTATTGTGGACACGTCCTAAGAAATATTCCAACTCTGTAATAATAGGCTGTTTGTAAGAGATGATCGAAAATAAATCAGAATCTGTAACTCAGGCGAATGAAAATAAGGACTTCGTAAAATCTTAATATGGCTGTTTCGGTCTTTTCTACTCTATTCTTGAGGCTTGCTCAAATCAATCTATTTGATAATGTCTTGTCTAGCGAAAATAAAGCGAAAAATCTTCTAGCTCTTGACAAACTTTATAGGTAAACCGACATCAGTTCTATTTATCTTTTAATTAGTTCTTCTTTCAGTAAGCTAGACCTAAGTAGTAATTTATCATGTTTATTCATATTCTTTAAGTTCTTTTGTTTTGCATCGCAAATACAAGTTCAAGAAATCTCTGTTCGGGGTTGAAGTGTAAAGCTTTTTATAATCGTTGCCAACTGCGTGCAATTATTGTTAAACCGCCGAATTTAGTCTTTCATTGTTCTTCCGCAAGTATTCATAAATTTTAGTTATTTCGTTTATTTTCTTCTAAATTATACCAATGCGCGTTCAACTCTCTTTAATATTTCTTTAAAAATCTTAGGCTTCTACACCAAACTTCATTTAATTCACTTTATGGTAGCCTCCATTTACATAAGTGAAAAAATTTGAGATGTGTTCAAGTTTAGCCAACTATTTTTAGTGCACAAATTATCTTTTTTATTAAGGACAAATTTCTATCAAGACGTTTTTATAAGGGCTATAAAGTTAGGCAGATAATATTGAAGATTAAATTCAGTAGATTATTCCAGGATTTATTCCAAAAAAACTCTAGTATACTATGGTGTGTAAGGGCTATCCCTATAAAAAACCTGTGGATTAATCTTTTACTGAGATTATACTAAAAGGTCTAATTGGCCAGAACATTATAGAGCTTAAAAGTTCTATAAACTGTTTTCGCCTGTAAATTACAAAAAGGATACTTTTTAACTAAAGTAGTGAAAATCTATTGACTCACGAGTGCATCAGATTTTCCCTATTTAAATGGAGAGGTAAAAACAGGTATCATGATCCATTATACTTGGCATAAAAACAGACATTCTTTAGAAGGCAGCCATTATGATAGGACAATGATAATTCTGAAAATTCATCTCAAAAAACAAAGGCAATGCATTATGAGAAATGAAATTGAAATTAATGTTCTGAGGGACTTGGGCTCACACAAAGGAAAACCAAATTATATCGATCAGGGGGCGGAAAAGGATGTTTTAATGAATTGAGAAATTAAGGGAATTATAAGAGAAAATCTTCCAAAGTTTTGAAATAGTAAAGACAGATAACATCATATTTACATGATTGATAAAAATGTACAAAATTACAAGAACTCGCATGAATAAACTTTCCAATATGATAGCCAAACCAGATAAAACTAAGTCTGCAAATGTATCGAATAAGAGAGAAATTTGATAAAACTCGATAAAACTCTTCACGAAAAACCATTAGAAAAATATCATAGATCGTTGAAGTTTTTATCGGCTTCTAGTATATAATCACGGTCTTATTTTCAAGGCTAAATACAATTTTTTAACAAAATTGTTATAAACGAATGTAATTCCATATGTCGAATTTTACAGCAAAAAAATTATGATCTAATCTCAACTTATAGAGTGCCCAGGAAGAATTAAAAGTCTTCATATCGAAACATTTTCAAGAAAATGTTAAAAAATTATATGAATGAGCGATAGTCTCTCTTATGGAATGTGAATACGTGAAAGAGACTTTAGTGAACGAACGTTGAAACACAAACGTAGTGACCTCAATGTACTTTACTCTATACAAAGACAGACTAGAAATCTATTAGGACTGTACAAAAACAAACCGATTTTAATACTACGCCCTAACAATCAATTATAATAAGCATTAAACACAATTAGTGGCCGTGAACCAAAACAATATCGATCTAACCAAAATAGTAGGGTATCTGCTGATAGGACATTTAACACAGCTGGGCAAAACTAACAACTAGTTTTGAGCATTAATACCAGCACGATAATGTATGATGACAGCAGAGAAAGCTAATGATATCGATTTCTGCCCCACAATTTATGCAGTAGAAGGTGAAAAGTTGAAAGCTCTGTGTAAATATTCTCGCAACTCCAAATAAAGATAGGCATTTCTGTTTTGTTTATTCTATCGAGCGCGATGGCGCTTATTGAAAAACTCCGAATGTACTCTATCGTTCGAGCAGAGCAAAGCTAGAAATACCGAAAGACAATTTGTGAATTGACGTAACAATATTTATCAGGGTTTGTGATGTGATTCCAATGGTGTGCTTTGAGAAGAGATATATCTACATCTAATTGTTGAAAAATCGAAGCATTCATATTCCGTTAAGATAGCAAATACTCTCCCAATAAATTGTCTGTGAAATGTTTAGACCAGTTTTTGATGAAAAAAATCCAAAATAACATTTTGTCTCGCGTTAGGCTAAATTTCTCAGAAAAATATGATCGTAGGTCTGAAGTTACAGAGCCACTTTGATTTATTGTAACTGTTCCAAATCCAAAAGACTACGGATAAATTATTCTCATTTAATTTGTCTTTAGGAATAACCGATTTAAAATAAGCAGCTTGTTTCTTCATGCAGCTATATACTAAGCAATGAGCACAAAAAAGTTTCTCTTTTGTAGATAGATGTTCTATTAGTCATTTTCTAGACAAGAATCTGAGGATTGTGAGACTCTTAAACAACAAGATTCGACATCTAGGAAATTTGCTACAAAAAATCATGAAGTTTTTTGTGCTAATCAGCGCAATTATGTCCATTTCCCAAGGTCCAAAGCAATCCTTAAAATTCTTTTACTAAATTTGATTCAAAAACGAAATTTAAACGCATGTCGCGTTACGTAATATTATATTGGAGCTTGCCACGAGATAGAGCAATATTGTGAATAGAGATATACGATCCTATGCAATTCGAACACAATCCAACACAAGATGTTCGAACTTACACAACTTCAAGCAGTTTCTAAGGAAGGCACCATTCTCTTATTGGGGGGTGGGGTGGGGGTGGGGGGGGTTGGCGAGGGTTTTATTAACTCTCATATTATTTACGCTAAAGTTCTGGTCTTGAAAATTGTGACGCAAGTACTGTATGTAGGCGTTTAATAGCATCAGCCTAGATTAAGTGTTACTTCGATGGCAAAACAAATGCAAGAAGAATTTTGGCACACAAATGTCGGTCTCCCGGCATAAATTGTGACCCCTCATGTGAGAAAGACGAACTGCAATGAAATTATCACTATATGAACATACATACGGTGCTAATCGAAAGAGAATACTATGTTAGATTCATCTAAGACAAAGACAAAAAACCTTTATGAAATTGACTGATAAGAAGAATGTAAATTTGCATACTCTAACAATGCAAACGTTTGTCAGCATATCTTCGGCGCAATGGTTATTAACTGCTTATGATGTTGAGTCCAATTCACGTAATGGATTTTTACTCCTGATTATGTTGGCCGATAAGAAGTTAAGGAGTTATATACTAATAGTAGAGAGTATCAATTATGTCATGTTAGGATCTTGGTTCGAAAAAGTTTCGAGAGGCGCAGTCTCATTACATGTTTTGTAATCCCGACTGGAAATTATTGAAATTTACGGCAACAGCATAATATTCGCAGTTTTCTGTCAGTTATATATGGTCAAATTACTGATACTCATTTGTACATTAAAAAGAATTGGGTCTGATAAAACCAGTAGCGGTAATGTTGATATTGATTGCAAAACGGATGTCCTGATGAACGATATCCATAAAATATTATATCTGTACAATTGCTTGTGTATTGAGGGGTATGAGTTTGAGTAGGGTGACAAAGCCTAGAAAAAAGTTTCATAAAATTTCACTTCTTCGTGGATACCTACATTTGATGATGTCATCAGGTCCTAGGCACCGCGTCCTTATTGAAAAAATTAGCAGAAAAAAATTCTAAGAGAGAAGAATGAACATCAACGATGACAAATGCCATTTTTATGATCTACCTCGCCGCGTATGCGGAAAGAATTATGTGAACTTGAAATTCTTAAAAAGACATGGCCAAATGACGAAAGAAGGAAATTCTTTAAAATGTCTTATTCTAGGGAAAAAGGGCAATATCTATATATACGTCTCATACCGAAGACCCGCATGTGTAAGAGCTTCACATATTCACTAGTATCGGAAGTGTATACAACCAAATTGCTAACTCTAAACTTTCTATGAGAGTGCTATAGAAACTTGATAATTTTCGGCAGCGAGCACGAGTACCTTTTGCCGTGTAACGCAATCCGAGGCATAAAATCTGATCTGAAAACTCTGTGGAAAGTTTTTAGTTTTAAAACAAGATCTCCCCTCAACAAAAAATTTCCCCCAAAAAAAACACGCATTGTTTTACACCTTGTGCTAGGGCTATTTTTTTGTAAGGCCGCGATCAAGCAGGGCTGAACCGTTGGAAGCTAGCTTCAGGATCTGACCCGAAAACAATTCCAAGTCTATCCTATTGGTCAGAGATGAATTTGATGAAGCTAACTAAAGAAGAAATGGTCGCAGTATGATATTTTATTTGCTCGTTATGCTTTCCCCATGGTTTAAAGACGATCAAATTTTACGCTCGAATATTTGACATTCCAGGAGATTTTTTCCGGTAAACAATAATTTTCAGCAGCCTGATTATGTAGGCCGGCACGAGAAAGACGCGTTGGTCAGTAGGCATGCAAATACTGTATTGACGCCGATTAAAATTAGCGAAAATTGGGGGCGCGAATAAGAAAAATTCATTCTACAGAAAAGCGTCAAGTGAGCAATTTTTTATTTCTGCCGCTAAAGGTTTCTCCCATATTGGATTTTGGCCGAGAAACGTTGATATAGTGTATGCAATTCTTTCTTTGTAAATATTTGCCCCTTACGTGAAAAGTTTG